>NC_053115.1:30415345-30630345 GCF_010015445.1 Perca fluviatilis
CCCAAAAAATCGGTATTGCTTCGTTTCAGTTGCATTATTGCTAACACGGTCTCACAAACTAAACTTAAATAAATGAAATATTTTCATCTAATAATCTCAACTTTAAATCTGTCTGTTTGTTTGGTACGGTTGAACAGTGCTTTTAGGTTTTCTGAAAATGGAAACAAACTATAAAATGGTGAAAGTGGCCTAAAACCAATAACTGGCGCTAATGCAGCGTTCTATTTACCTCGGAATTTCGGGCTTGGAACTGGGAATGTCCAGGTTGGATAAGTTCTATTTAAAAGTGGATTTTCCATTGTTTTAATTGAAACAACCATTAGCTATTGTTAGCAACCAATTGATAGCGCGCATTCAGCCATTTTTGTGCATGCAAACAGCGTAACAACATCACAGATGAAGTTTATGGACATGTACCTGTGTGACCGATTTGATGTCACAAATAGAACCGTGCTGACGTGGATTTTGAACTCGAGGTTACAGAAGTTCAAGCTATTAAATCGAGGAGATCCAGGGATATGTTTCGACTTTGATAAAAAAAACGAGTTCGAGGTAAAATTAGCATAATGGCATCGTCAGTGTGGGATAAAAATTATCAAAAATAAAGTGTAGCCCATTCTCGACTATTATCATGTCAACATCGACACACCTACTATTGCTCTCTGTAAGTCCTCAAACTTTTGAGTAACTGATTGAGCTATGTTATTCCACCAGCATCTTTTGACAAGAAAAAATTATTCGGCGCTTTATAGTAAAAGCTGGCAGCGTTTTGGTTCCAAAAGCTTTAAAGGAAGTGCTTTCTTAATACTTTTTGGCTTTTTACCTCACTTATTACTCTCGTTTTATTGTACATATTCTCGTTTTACAAAATGAAAAGCCAGAGTCCATCCAAAGAGGAACACAATTCCAGAGAAAACACAGTTCACAAAACTGCTCCCAAACAGCTCTATTATGATTCTGGCTAACTTTACTTCACGTAAAGAGTTATAATACCAGCCTAACACTTCATGGCAGACCTCATGTGATGAAATGTAATTAACAATAGGAAGAGAGAGAGACAAAATGTAACATTTTAGAATGTTGGTGCTTTCCTACAAAGAACAAACAGAGAAAGTCAAAGTGTCAGTACAGGCCTGTCATTCTTCACCATCAAAGGCACTTTTTAGAGTGGTGGTCAGAGAATCCTGACAGGGATAAAATACAGCAGACCCAAACTACAACAGAATCAGAAGACAAGTTTCTGAGAATTCAGCACCAACACAGCTTAATAGTGGTGTTAATAAACAGATCTGTTTTCAACTGTAAAGAGAGAGACTTGGAGCTGCAGGTTTGATGGTCAGCAGAAATATTGCACTAAGATGTCAGAATGAAAAAGAACACTGAAACATGGTTAATGGACTACTGAGAGAACTGGAGAAAGAAGGTGCTATATGGACGATGAATGTATTTTGAAATCTTTGGTTCATCATGCAGGAATTTTGTCTCTCAGGTTCAATTAGTGAGAAAGGATCTTTCCTCAGTTAATCAATGAACATCAACTGTCAGAAGCATGGAGGAGGCGTGATGGTCTGGGGCTGTTTGCTGCAAGGGTCCGGTGATTTGTACAGAGGGGAAGAGGCACCTAGACAAGCACTTCACAGCATTTGCAGCCAGCTACAGGCCACTCTCTAGTATCATGATTGGTGAGGTTCATCTAACAAGATAATGACCCAAAACCATGAGTCCAAGTTATGCCAGAACTATGTAAAGAAAAAAAAAGATGGTAAGCTTAAAAGCATGGGTGGCCAGCAGGTCTGAGGCTTAAAAACCCACATTGAGCTGGTTTTGGGATGAACTGGCAGAAAAATTAACAAAGCAACCACCACAAATTACCACACATTTATTGGGAACTTCTGCAACAGAAATTGGGAAGAACTTCTGAAGAAGAATGTTGGTAATCCATTCTGTGAGAAAATGCTACAGGTGTGTTCAGCTGTTATATCTACCAAAGGGCAACTTTGAGTAAATTCAAGCATTTTAGAATACATTTTGGTTTTATAGAAATTGATTCCTGATTTATTTTTTAACTTAAATTGTTTGTTGTTCTATTCTTTCATTTTTAGAGTACAATAAGAAATTGAACTGCATGAATTTCAATAATAAAACACTGGAGAAAAATGTAATATTGATACCAAACTTTGACGGTGGTGCTTATATTTGAGACTTCACGTCAAATGTGCGGCCTGCAAATAACATAATACTCGATACCAGATAACATTATTAATATGCGCAGTATGGACGCTACGGACCTTTTGGAAGATGTTCTTCATGTGAATAACACATGGTCCATTGAGACTAGAAATATGAACATGGAAGCTTCATCTTTTTGACAAAAGAACCAAAGGCAAAAGATCAGGTGCACAAGAATTCAGTGTTCTAGTTTGGATCGTTTACCATGTTGTGCTTTATTCAGGAAGAACTTGATTTTTTTAGGTTTTTAGTTTTTCCACATTTAGAAGATATTATTAAAACACAAAAGAAATACAGATGCAGACACTGTGCATGGACACTTTTCAGGTGAGAGTAGGACAAATCTTTGGCTGTCCCAGCAGGTTTAGCTTGGGTGTGAAAATGGCCATATTGCTCTGGTTTCAGTGGGAAGGTATAAAATCTTTGGCTGTTTTAAACTAGTAACTTTTTTATTGGAAGAAAAAGACACTCGAAACAAATTCTTAAAAGCATTCTTAATACAAAGGCGTCATAATATTCAATAAATAATGTTAAATGGTACTCGATTATTGTATTTCTACTGCATCTACTACTGTTGCCAGAATCTGAAAGGTTGTTTTGTGTTTACAAGACTTTCATAATGGGGTGGAAGAAGTGGATGAAATGACAGACCTACATGAAAATTAATGAAAATATGGCGGTTGGCAAGTTCTGGATCCAACACCACCGGAAGAGCAAGATTACCGTTGTTTATCCCTGCAACTTTCTCAGGCCCTCTCATTTTCAGTGTCTGCATTTGTACTCTTGGGTCTACCAGCAAAATCTGTATTTTATTTTTTCTCTGCTGCCATTGCTGCAGCTCTCTTATCACTACTCTCCAAATGTGTGGGGATGTTCCTGCCTCAGTGGGCATTTGGTGGTTTAGGTTGGCCTATGCAGGTAGTCTTGTATGAAGAGTCCCTTTAAGACACAATGTATAATTTGGCATATTTATTTAGGAAATTATGAGTAACTTTATATGGACAATGATTTGTTGGAGAAAAAAAGAACCCCCAAAGTTGCTTTTACGCTCTTGTTAATTCTTCTTACGACAGATAGCACCAAGAGGAATTTTTATGAAATCGCTTCGAGAATTTCAAAATGGTCAAAAATTATTTCAGTCATTTTGCAAAAGTTTATTTACTTTTATTTCCTGAGTTTGTCACCTGTCTCTCCTGTGGGTGTTTGCTGTGTCCAGCCCCGTCGTGCAGCCATCCTGAACTGGAGAAACCAGATATAAATAGCATTTCCATTTGTCTTTGCAAAGTGAAATACAGGCTACATTGACCTTGGCTGGTCGAGGAGTGACTAAAAGCAGGCTCAATCAATGCTACATTTGAAGGTGAATTTGTTCAAAAAATAAAAAAAGAAAAAGACAGAAAGGAAGGTCAAGCAATAAAATACAACTTTGGTCTTTTGGGCTGTTTCCTGGTTTGTGTTTGTGTGTGTCTCTGTTCAGATTTGAAAGCCCCAATAGGTTCAAAGATGAATATCTTCTCTGACTTTTGAGGTGGTCAGAATATCTCTACAGATCCAACAGGCTCTAATGGAGGATGGAACATCACCGACAGCTACAAATACAGAGAGGGTGGGTTCACCTGACAAACCAGGTCAGTCACAAGCAGCTGCACGTGAGTTACAATGGTGACTCTGGGATATTGACTGAGTCACTACATTCTAGGAACAGAGAAGAGGGAGAGGTCTGCCTGCACTCCTGCATAAGCCACCAGAAGACCTCTCTAAGGCTGATGTGATTGAAGAAGGGAGAGGGAAGTCCGGGATGTAGTAGCCCCAGGCGTCCCCCCCTCAACCCCTCACGTCAGCCAATGGCTCATGATTTGAAGAGGTCGCATCACAGGAAACTCCTGAGGTTTCTCTTTAGAGCTATTAGACAAGGATGTTTTTTATGTTATTCGAAGCTTTTTTTTGTTGGCCTATATATTATTTTAAACCACACTTATGGGAAGACTTGGGTGGGATTTCGAGGATCAAGCTAACTCTAACGACTACCGGTTTGAAACACCATTAGGGGACCTCTTTGCTTCTTTGTTTCCATCTCTCTCCCCTCCACCCACATATATTGTCTCTAATAAGAAAAATATCACAAAAAAACCCTAACCTTTAGAAATATCAACTTGTATTGACTTGCGCCTGGCTGGCATTTAGAAAATCAAAACTCGAAACAGCTCCATTCTTCTAAGTTTACGACAAACTATTGGTTCCTAAGCGTGAAAGACTGAATTGTGGCCTACCAGATTTTACTTTTGAGAGATCTATCCATCCTCACTGGAAGTGAAATAATATTAATAATTAAGATAAAACTATATTATTTATCAGGGAAGTTTGCTTTGTGCAAAGCAGTTGCATTACAAAGTGGGAAGAGTGAAAATGTAAAAGGTCTAAGATAAGAGGCAAATGGAGTTTGCAAATCCATATTTAAAAGCAATATATGGGAGGCTAAAACCAGGTTAACAAAGTGTGGGTCAAACTATAAACTTAGCCTCTTTGATTTATTACTCCTAAATGCAAAAAGCATCCTATTGCTTATACGACATGTGTCTTTATCTAAAAAACCATGGCGAGGTCACTGCCCCAGATTTTTAAGAGAGAAAGAGAGGTGCAACAATTAGATAGGATACCATATAGCATTCTTTGCTTTTACCTTTGATTTAGTGGCAGTCTTTATCATCTAATTCTGGTGCTCCAAGCCACAATTTATTTTCTTTTATTAAGAGAATGCCCCAAAACTCAAGAAATGACCACATTTCAAAGTCGTCAATGGCATGACCAGAATCCTATCTCCACATCAGAGTCAGTTTTGTGTAATATGGCCCCCATCATCAGCCTGAAAAGAGCCTCCCTAGGGAGGAGCTTCGAGGACATCGTCACCAGATGTCACCCAAACCACCTCAACTAGCTCCTTTTCCATAAAGGAGCGAAGGCTCCTCCGAGTTCCTCACAGGACAGGCTGAGCTTTCTCACCCCTATCTCTAAGGAGGCACCCAGCCACCACCCTCCTGAGACGCATTCCAGAGCAGCTTGTGCCCTGGATCTTTCCGGATCATGACCAACCTGCCGTGACCATAGGTGGAGGTAGGAGCGAAAATGAGAGCCGCAAGAATCAAAAGCTTTGCCTTCTGGCTCAGCTCTCTGCCCCAAGATCGCTGTGCTGATAAAGTGCTCCCAATGCAGCCCTGCTGCACCTTTGGGAATTCTCTGAATCTCCACTACGCTGTCCCTTCACTTGGAGCAGGACCCCAGTGCCAGAACTCCTTCACTTGGGATGGGACTTTCTTTCCCCCACCCATAAAGTAGAGCACTCCGGGGTTTCCTGCTGAGGACCATGGCCTCAGATTTAGGGGTGCTGATCCTCATGCCCAGCAGCTTCACGCTTTGGGCTGCAGACTGATCACGCGGTGCTGAGGCATTCCGGACCGATGAGTACCATCAGGAACCGTCATCTGCAACAAGCAGCAATATGATCGCCAATGCCCACCGGGCTACAGCCCCTCCCCACCGCACTACACCTTGATATCGCTGTCCCATGAATATCACTAACAGGATTGACGACAAAGCACTGCCCTGGCGAAGGCAACCCTCACCTGGTGCAGCGTCCAGCGTACTGCTGAGAAACCTGGACACAGCTCTACGCTTCGGGCGCACAGGAATTGGACATCCACAAAATTTGCCTCAGAGGACATTCATGCATCTTCCCAGATAATTTCAGACTACAAGAACAAACAAGCGTTTTGTAATAGTTGTTACCTGTAATTATCGGATGGGGGTGGTTTGCTTGTTAGGTACTGAAGCACACCCAAAACAGGAGAAATGCTTTTTGTGGCACTGTGAAGTAGCCTCCCAGGCATAAACACTTTCACTATCCTCCTAAGGTTTTATCCACAAAGCTGGAATGGCTCTTACAGTAGCATTGTTTACGCATCAACCGCGTAAGAAAAATTTGATTTGATTTGGTGGGTGTATCTTCATCAATAGGTGCTTTTATAATGTTAAGCCTATAGTTCCCTCTGAGAGTGGACTGCACAGGGTATTCAGACATGTTAAATAAGATCAAACTGCTTAAGGGAGACAAGCATGCTCAGTTAAAAGGGAACATATGAAATGTGGGAAGTACTGATCGCTTCACAAGGAAGTTCACCTAGCACTATTACCCATCAGTCATTGAGCCTGCGCTTGAATGACACCATTATGGCTAATTGTTTTGCATTAATCAGATTTATTCACAAGTTACAGACTTTTTCAATAGAATAAGTTTGTAAATGGTATCAGTTTTAGTTTGAATATTTCAGTGCAGTGAGTGGTAAAATGTCACAAGTAGCGAATAGCGTATCCAAGATGTTTTACGTTACCAGGGGCGCGCGCATTACCAGTAGCGATACTCTGCGTTGGTGGGCGTTGCACGTTGTTCGAATGAAGGAATGGGTAAATGAGGGAAAGTTTCCTTAACCGACATTTCCTTAACAGGGAACAGGAAGTACACTGTGGAACAGAACACAGCTAATGTCTCAGTGCTCTCTCATTGTATGTGCTGTTGCAGGTGACCACCCCAAAGTACTGAGAGGATGTGAGATTGAAGTGCTGGTGCTGCAGAGTAGAGCCCTGCTGCCATGCCCTATCCATCAACATCAGCGTCCAAACCGCCATGACGTTTATTTTTCTTGGGCGCTTACCAGCTGGGACCACCACAGACGGGTGAAGGAGGAACTTACTGCAAGCCTGGGAAAGGGGTGAATCTTCTATGAACGGGACGGGGCTTTTCTGGACAGAGATGTTGTGCTGTTGAATTTTGGGGGGAGATATCAGCAGACAAACAGACATATATCTCAAAGGGGTGGGCAAATAAAACAGCTAAAACACTATCTGTGTGTTATTCTAGGGTTGGAAGTGAGAAAACACTGTATGCTTCTTGGAATTTTGTTGTGAATGTTTAAAATCTCTCTTCTCTTTCTTTTGTCTCTTGAAGAGCGCTCTGTCCCTCTCAGGTCCCACGTTCTCCGGCCTACTATAAACCCATGATGGGTGTGACATCTTAGAAGGGTTTCAAACAAGTTACACGCGCAAGAGACAAACCGATAACATACCTGGCTGTGCATGGCGTGCGTGCTGCTTGACCCTCCTATCACCATCACGGTCAGTAAAAACCTCTGCCTCTAAAATCAGGTTATCTAGCTTAGTAACAAAAGAATATGGCTCAGTGTAGCGCTATAACAATATAGTCTCCAGACCTTCCTCCACAGCGCTGAGGAGGGTCCACAGCATTCGGGATGGGAGAAAAAGCGTGCTCTGGTTTTGGCATTTCTTTAAACCGATCACAATCGTCTTGGGGCGCGCAGTTCAGACGGATAAACGCGCTGCAAAATAGCCTGGAAGGAACTTGTTTTGGTGGTGAACGTGCTCGTTCAAAGGTTGTTTAAGTCGCTGCAACAGAAAACTCAAGATTGGACAGATAGTCTAGCTTAGCTGTCTGGATTTACCTGCAGAGATCTGAGGAGCAGTTAACCATGTATCCTCATAAATCCTCCAGATTTTGTAGAACGCCAACTCAAAAGAAAGAGGAAGGTGACGGACATCCGCAGAATTTCAGGCGACAACTGAACAATCCGGAAATAAAACGTCGTCAATATAGACTAATAACAAGACTAAGTCTACAGCGCCGCTCGCTCTGTGACGCCTATACTAAATGAGTTAAATGCTAACCTCCGTATGCTAACATGCTCATAAGTAATGTCTAGTGTCTTAGCATGCTAACATTTCTAATTAGCACTAAACTACAAATGATGCTGATGGGATTGTCATTCGTTTTGCAGGTATTTGGTAATAATATGAAGTATTGGACTAATTGAAATTCAATAATTTGTCCTGAGGGGGGCATTAATGTGTGCACAAATTTAATGGAATCCATCCAATAGTTGTTCAGACATTTCATTCAAAACCACAAATGTGGAAGTTGGGAGATCATTCAAATGATTATGTTGAATCCTCTGGAAACCATGAATGTCTGTGTTAAATTGAGATATTTCACATGATGAGATAAACCTTTTACCGACCAGTGGCACTAAAGATCAGGAGTCACCTATTTTATATAAAAAAATGTATATCTGTGTTATATTCTTCCCTCTTTCATGTTACTAGATATGACAATGATAACCGGATAACGATGGACTATTAACTGTTTATTAATACAACAGCATGGCTAACACCAACAACCGAGGCCAAAGTTACCCACAATCCATCAGGTGTATCTCAACTATTGATCTAATAGTAGACCAAAATACACAACAACCTAGTCTTGCATTGCTAGACCTATCTCTACAGCGCTGTGTCAGCACTGCAGTATGGTCTGGCTGCAACACCTATCTATTCTGGGGTAGGGGACAAAACCGCTCTGGCTTGTTTTTATTTCTTTAAACCACTCATAGCCATCCTGGGTCGCACTAAGCCCCAGATGCAGCAACGGTGCCCTTGCAAAAGAAATAGCAGAGATATCAGAAGGGGAGGGACATCATGTCAGGGCTTTATCCAAGCAATGTACATCCACTGAGCCAGAATAGGATCACCAGTCTCGGATTGTGTTAAGTTCGTGGGCAATCCATCCAAAAGTTGTTTAGATATTTCAGTCTGGACCATAGACAAGCGAAAGATAGAAACAATAAGTAAATTTGTTCCTTTTTTTTTTTATTTCTCTGACAGCTTTAGTTACTTTTCAGATGACCGTTTTCATCCCCTTCCTGTTCAGTGAAACCCATGTATATCCAGATGTGTTGATGTTGAATGTTTGTGATGAAGTGAAGGATGGAGGGTTCCTTTATGTGTTGAGAACATTCTCCTCTTTCTTAAGCTAAATAAAGTCTTTAAAAGCCTCTTGATTCAGCTGGTAAATGCATCGTCACAAAGCTGAAGACAGGTCTGTTTTTCTAACACCATATAATCTGTTAAAATATTGTGTGTTCCAGGTTTCTGGTACAACCAGACTGAACAGAGAGGCAGAAGGGGAGGTGGTTTTCATGAACCCGTCACGAGACGGCTGCGAAGGAGTGTACTCTGACTATCTCTGGAAGTGGCCTGTTGAAAGAGGGACATTGGAAGTCGGCTGAGTGTGTGTGTGTATGTGTGTGTGTAGTTTTTTCTTTCTTTACAATGTATTAGTCTGTTTGGGTTAACTCTAGTTGGTAATATGTTAATGTTTGCAGTATACACAAGATACAAAAGCACAAAGTAATGACTTGCACCTTTTATTAGGGCTGGGCAATTGAGTAAACACTTTCTTGGCTCAAAATGACTCACCGTTAGTCGGCTACGTCAGCCGAACAGGCTTCACGTAAACAGTCTTGCCTGGTCCTCCGGTAACGTTAGCAGTTATGACGTGTTAGAATGGTAAGCGTTGCCAGGACCAGTCAGGATCACTTTACTGGCTGTGTCTCAATTGTTTTGCTGCGAGTAACCAACTTAGAGTACTCTATATAATTCAATGTGATTTTCACACAAATGTTGAAATGACTGAAAATGCCCCCGTCCCTTGTAGCTGTGATAAATTACCCTGAAGGTTGTTGGTTTTGCGTTTTTACAGGTATATTTGGCAATCTGGCCTGGCTGTCAAAATGGGAAGTTGATACCAACACACAGGCCAAAACACAAACAGACATTCCGTCGCCGGAACATAAATTTCAAAGGAGAAAATACTGGCTTTAACATTGTTGTCAGAAAAGATGACATATTGTGGTCATTTTTGGATTTAATACAGTAAATACATTACATATTGCACCTTTAATGATATGAAACAAGTTAAAGCTGCAACCAAAAAATGTTTTTCAGGCATTTTTATTGATAGATGTCTAAAATAATTAAGTTCGAAATATATTTATACGCTTCGCGGTCCAGCAGCCTCTACAGCTTCGTCGGTCAGTCGGTTCACAACAATTTCCCCACCCTTTGGCCCAGCAGTTTACGCCCAGGAGGCTGATATTTACCTAGAAGGTCAAGTGTTTGTGCACTTATATTGATTAGGGCTGGTTTGAAATGTTTTAAAAACTTTTGCCAATGTTATATACCGACCTCAAACTTTTTTCAATTCCTTACTTTAAGAAATGTAGACATGTTTTTTCTACAAAATCCTTTTTTATTTAACCAAAGATTTCAAACATTCAAAGATATAGAATCTGATCTGATTTTTTTGTGTGTGTTACTTGCATAGGATTCCAGATTTGAAGAAAAACAACCGAATATGTGTCAAGTTCCCCTTTGTTCCCTACAAGCCCGGTAAGAAGACTCTGCCGCCAAAGGCGGCCAACATGCCCACCTCTCAAAGAGACATCAAGGGCAGCTGCACTGTCGATGTAAAGCTGTAAATTCTCTGTATCGCTGAGTAAGAGTCACATACGTTATAGGTTCAAGTTCGTATCTTGCTATCCAATATATATATATATACATATACATATCTATATACATGGAAGAGCAAGTTATAAAGGATCTATTTTGCCACTTGCTCTTAAAGACATCAAATGCTACATTCTACAATGTTACATCCAATTTGAGACCTACACACAAGGCATTGAATCAGCAGCTTTTGCGCCACAACATACCGGTAGGCCTACATACTGTACCGACTCCACACACGGCCCCTGGAAACGTCCCTGGTATGATTTTATATTGTTGGGATAATCCTGAAATGTCAGAAAGTCAAAACATGTGATTTCCTGGAAATGCTAATTCATCAAGTTTATTCAATTATATTTGATTCAGACATGCATGTCTTGTTTGAGATAAAATCACAGTCATGCTCTAAGTAGTTCAACTATTGTCAATTCATGTCATGATCAAGATCCTGTTTGAACTTTTGTACTTACAAAAAAGAAGGAAAAAATGTATTATATTGCTTAATATAGAAAACACTGCCTCACAACCAACAAGGCAGCAATGGGAGGCAGTGGCACTGGGCCCTTCGCCAAGTTTGATCAAAATATTTTTTTTTTATCCAATAAATATTAAAACAATATAAACACAAGGAAATAAAGAAATATAAACTTGTTGAGTTGTTGTGTGTGTTGAATTTCTGATTAAAAAGGAACTGTTGAAGAGTCCTGGGAGGCCCCGAATGTGACTTGGTAACAGGCGACAACCTTTATTTGAAGGGGTGTGCATAAGACTGAAGCGGACACCGTCATTATTACGACATCTGTCATGAACATGGAGTCATTTGAGTATTCATGACTGTCATTAAGTGTCATTCGGCAAATTATGACACTTTTTAATGCAAAGGTAGCATTGTCCGAGATGTCTTTGTCATGACATCTTGACATTAAGGAAGACAACAATCTCTGTGTTATGAGAACTTGACATTAAACTAGACAATACAACCTGTCGATGTCTTCGTAATGACAACTTTACATTAACCTAGACAACCGTAACCTGTCATATATATGTTATGACAGTCCCAATGATCCAACTTTAATAAACTATTTAGTTTTATGTGTTAACGTTACATTAAACTGTCATTAAGAGGTTGTTTTTACATTGGCTGTCATAGGGAGGCATTATAATTGTGGCATGAATATTTCCCCCTTGACCTCAAGTAAAGCAAAACTATTTGGACCTGTCATGAAGTTTGATTTCATCATCAAATGCTTATATGGCGGGTAAAAACCCAACAACGTAGAACTATCATGTACGATACAAAATGAAATTCCCCACTTGCTCCATACAGGGGGTCTTTTTCTTCCTCAAGCTTCGGATCCTCTACTAGTGGCCTGGTAGCCTGAGGGCTTCTGTGCAGTATCAGCTGTTCCTAGGACTGCACTCTTCTGGGCGCGATCTCAGATGTTGTTCCTGGAATTTGCTGGAGCCACTGTCCCAGTTTGGGAGTAACTGCCCGAGTGCTCCGACTACCACTGGGACAACTGTTGCTGCCTTCACTTTCCTCATCTTTTTCTAGCTCCTCTCTAAGCCCTTGATATTTTCCAAGCTTCCGTATTCATTCTTCTTGGTCTTGCTGTCTATCCGCTACCTTCTTCTGCTGTTTGTCGACCACCGATGTCAATTATTGTAGCAATCAGCATTTGTATCAGTCTGGATCTGGAAGTCCCACAGGATCTTAGCTCTGTCATTCTCAGCCAACTTTGGAGGCGCCTCCCACTTTGACCATGGGACTTTCTGCCCATACTCTGTTCAGATGTTCCTGTGTGGGCCTAACTATGCCTGTCACTTATAGGCTATATATATAGGCTATATGGAAGAGAAAGTTTAGGGAGTTCGGTATTTATGGAATGGAACCACGGAGGAAAATAGGGGAGGGTCATTTCTTTTATTCTTTGTTGAGGGGAGGGTCATCCAACATTTTTAGTCCGGGGGTTACCCAACTTTTGTACTCATAGAAACAGCAAAATTTCAAAGTGGCTTGTTTGGTGCATGTTTTTCCATGTAGCTCTCAGTCGCCGGCCCTTTCGCCTACCAGATGGGTCTGACCCTTGAGTTTTGCTGGTGGCTGATACGGGTAATTGCATTTGTTGTTTAAAAAATTGTGGAAAAATTACTTCTGGCATGACCAGATATTTTATAAATATCTCAGCTAAATAACACAAAACATACTAAATGGTGGTAATTAATACATCTGATTTGATATACTGCTTTAGTAAAAACATATTAGCCTACCTGGCTGGCGATGGCAGCAGGGCGTAAAAACGAAAATGACTGTTGCTAGTCTGGACATCTTACCGTGCCAAAGTTGCAATAAAGGGTTCCCTAAATGCCACATTTGATGTCAGCTTACTAACTGATTCGCGGGGGTTTTGTGTAGATTTGGACTTACGTTTATTCCACTTTATTTTAAAAGCGAAGTGGAGAAAGCCTAGTGACGAGTCCATAGCAACCAGTTAGTGTGTTGAATGTTACCCAGAGTGCTTTGCTGAATGATCTCAATGTTTTATTGTTTTATTTCATGTGAATACTAGTCTACTAGAGGAGTAACTTAGTATTTGAAGTAATGCAGGAAGTGTGCATTTAGTTTCCATGCTTATTGTGTTTCCACAACAATGTTAGTGAGTAAATCTACTGAAATGGACCACCACACCATAACAGAGGAGTGGGATGCGTCAGATGAGGAATGCAGAGGTTTAATCACATATGTTATTGCTGTAAAACAATTGTAATCTGTATATCTTTGCCAAGTGCAAACCAATGCAGAAAGTGTTGATACATTGTTTAGGGGTGGGGGTGTCATGTCTTTTGCCCAAATCGTTTTGGAGTGTCATAGAAAATTAACCCTGGCGAGGGGAGGGTCATGTCTATTTTGACCCATGATTTTGACTAAAGGTCCCAAAACTCCTCCGGTGGTCCCTGAAATAAATAACCAACAGTCCCTTACTGTTTGCTCTCAAAGCCACCAATTGCTACATCCAATTTGGCCACCAGAGGGCGCACAACGCTCATCCAAAGTCCTACAATTTCCAAAGGACTTGAACGCAGCGTCAACAAGGAAACGAAACGTTACTGCGGCCCCCCAACAAGCATCAAACTGAAGAAGTTAGCATTACTACAGTCAGCTGCCCGGTGAGTTCCTTGGTACAGCACCCCTCCGCACAAAACCCCCGCAAAGGCAGAGGAAAGCCGCGTGGCTCCAAACGACCAGGAGAAAATAAGTATTATTAACTTCCACAGAGTAATGTCAGTATTAACAACGTTACAGATAGTTTCAGGTAGTCGCTAGTCGTTTCGACCAAGTCATCTGTGTCGTGACGAGGAGGGCTTCCTCGCTGTGTTGATTTCTTTCAGAACCGGCAGCCGGTAAGAAGTGTGCGAGCTTCCTTGTGTTAGCATAGCTAGCTGTGGGAGTGTGGTTAGCTTGCTAAGTTAGCTATGCTATATTAAAACGCCACTCGATTTAGCATAACTTAGCTAGCGAGCTAGCTAACTTAGCAGTTAAGCAACAACAGAGTGAAATTAATGCTAGTTAGTTAAAACAGGATAACTCTGGAACATAACCAGGTGTGTCTTCTTTTGAAGTAAACTTTTAAGTGCTAGTTTCGACACCGTGTCGTTCTGCTTGAGCAGCTATTAGCAGCTAACGTTAGGTACCAGGCTACAACACAACCAGTTAGTTAACCTGGCACGTCGGTAACGTTGCAGTGTGTACGTAAACTGGGCTCAATTGATTTAAGACAAATGTTAAATTACTGTTTGGACGTCATTGTCTAACATTAGCTACGTCTCTATTTTATACCGAGGGTTTCTAGTTTAACGTTATTTGTCCACCGAGCTATAACTACGCAGTTTAGTAACACAACAGCCCTGCAATACATTCTTAGGTTACCTTCAGGAATGCAGTTTTGTTTCGTATGTAAACGTATAACGTTAAGTGACTGTAAAATATATGCTGTTCCCAACTTTATTGTTTATGTAAGCTTTTTTAATGAAGGATAACAAAAATGTAGGGTAACAAATGTGAAGGGTATAACAATTATGACAATATGTTTTAAATATGAACTAGGCTAACAATACGGTATGTATTGACACAAAGTATACAAAATAGGTGTTTATTCATTTATATCAAGGGGTATATTCTTAATATTAGAAACACCTCTCACCCAATGCAATTGAATGGTATAGCTACACCCTTCAAAATGACCAAAAGGTGAAATTAACGGCTCAATAAAACCGGAACTGAACCTTGTGCCTAATAACCTAAGCGCTAAGTGGATCAAAAGTGTGCAATGATATTTGCATATTTTTTATCAGGTTTTTCTCAACCACCTAATGCCTAGTGCCACCTCATAAAGCAAGTAAAGTGTTTTAAGGTCTGACACATGAATATGTTTTTTAGATTTCTTTTAATTTTACAGCACCAATAGACTTTGGATGTTTAGGATTTGTCTGACGTTTACTAGGGATGCACAGATCGAATACAGTAAGTTTGCGTTAGCTCTAAAATAATGTATGACCATCTAATATAACCTCTTAAAATGTTGTCTGGGCCGAAAAGTCAAATTGATGCTTGACCTAGTAGAAATTCTTTCAGCACAGTTTGGTTCTGTGTATGGAAGCGAATGGAGGATATCAAATTCCTCAGTGAGACTGAATCTTTAACCAATACATTTAGAGAATACCCAAGATCCTACTTGCTGGGAGCCATAACAAATCTGTTCACCTCTGTCATTGTATAATTGTTGTAGAGACACTGAGTACTTAAACAATACCACAGTAAACATAGATACATGTTCTACATTGCAATAACACTTTACATACAGTGAAAAGATGCGTGTGAGCCATGAAGTACATCACTTCTTTAGTTTAGAGGAGGTATATGAGGTTTCCCCTGTTCAATGTCTGGATCCATTTGCCACTGTGATCAGTTGACCGAGATTGTTTTCATGCACAGATGGTAACCAGTGTTTCATCTTTTCAGATAACGGTTAAACAAGTGGAGATGCCTCAAAAACAGAGGTCCAAGACCTGGACGGAGCTGAAACAAGCTGGAAATGAATGTTTCAAGACGGGCCAGTATGGAGAGGCCACCAATATTTACAGCCAGGCAATCAAAGAGCTGGAGAAGTCCAGTAAGTGCTGCTTAGATATTACCTGTGTGGATACAAACAGTGTAGTATTATATATATATATATATTAGTACAGGCCAAAAGTTTGGACACACCTTCTCATTCAATGTGTTTCTTTATTTTCATGACTATTTACATTGTAGATTCTCGCTGAAGGCATCAAAACTATGAATGAACACATATGGAATTTTGTACTTAACAAAAAAGTGTGAAATAAGTGAAAACATGTCTTATATTTTAGATTCCTCAAAGTAGCCACCCTTTGCTTTTTTTGATAACTCTGAAAACCCTTGGTGTTCTCTCAATGAGCTTCATGAGGTAGTCACCTGAAATGGTTTTCACTTCCCAGGTGTGCCTTGTCAGGGTTAATTAGTGGAATTTTTTCCCTTATTAATAAAAAAGCAAAGGGTGGCTACTTTGAAGAATCTAAAATATAAGACACGTTTTCAGTTATTTCACACTTTTTTGTTAAGTACATAATTCCATATGTGTTCATTCATAGTTTTGATGCCTTCAGTGAGAATCTACAATGTAAATCGTCATGAAAATGAAAAGGAAACTCATTGAATGAGGTGTGTCCAAACTTTTGGCCTGTACTGTATGTATGTGTTTTGAACAACGTCATCAATGATAAAGCCATATCTGCAGCCAAAATTCAATTGAACACCTAACTGTAAATTGAGGAGTCTTTGCGCGTGTCTCCCTCATGCGCAGTACAGCAGCGCAGGCGGGGAGATTCTACATTCCTAGAAGGCTCATTTATTGCGGTTCACAGGGTGTCGTGCCAAAAAGTGGCCATCTGCCAAAAACTGATTGCTGTCTATCCTACATGCAAATGATGAAATTAATCGTACACAAACACATGGAAGTTGAATGCCCAGGCTCTTGGGGTGTCCAGCATGCCCTCCTTCCCTTGCCCAGGCACATCGCTACGCACTGTATCGGCCCGGGCCACATCGCAACCTGGATGGGTGATGGCTAGACGAAAAAAGGGGACACGCCAAATCTCTAGATGAGCCGTAAAGTTGCAAAAAAAATTATTCTGGGAACCAAGCAATGCAGTCGGCACACGCTCCAAACGGGCACTGCGCTAGTTATTTTTAAATAGACAATGTTTCGATCCTAGTCTGATTTTTGTCCAGTCAAAATATTTTTTTGAATGGTTTCCACGTCAGTCTGTATGCTGATACGTTTTAGGTTGCAGTTCAGTCCGTTTAAACCGAACCCTGGAGCGTTTTATGGGATATTCCAGTCTGTTTGGGGGTGGTGTGAAAGTTCATACAAACGCTGGTACTGACCAAACAAGCAAACTCTGGTACGCTTGAAAACAGGGGTCCTCGGTTCGCTTCCAAGTCCCCTAGAGTTCGGTTTACTTCAGGTGAGAACGCGATCCGACCCAAATACAGGAAGTGAACCGAAAAAACATTTACTAACCTGCAATTTCAACCTTCTTTCAGGGCTCTAGAGTGCGACCAATTTGGTCGCAAATGCGACCAAAATTTGTAAGGGTGCGACTAAGATTTTTCCTAGGTTGCACCGGTGCACCTAACGTCCTCGCATCAGCTGCCTCTCCACGAACGAAGCAATGTCGTTTATATGGATATGGTTTAATGTTGCGTTACATGACCCATTCCTTCTGGAAAGCCGTGCCTGTGTTTGGATCTCTCCTCCGCGCAGCCCCCCCCTATTCACTCACACACCAGCCGGCTCACCTGCAACATGGAGAGACACAGCGCCGCCGGTCCACATGCTGACATTTGTCTACAGTTTTAAGTATGAGAGGGAAACCTGTATTGGTACAAGTGTTTCCGCTGGTAACTATCTGTTATTGCGGCCGCCACGGCGAAAAACACATTAGAAGTTATTGAATGGAGCTACGGTAACTTCAGTTGGTTGAGTAATAGCGTGTGAGACGGAGCCTGCTGGACCTGGGCGAGAGATGTGACCCATGGCCACATTATCATAGTTCATAAAAATGCAGCACAGTGACGATACAGACGTTTCATAGCCTACACAAGACGTGTGTAACGCCGCTGACCCGCATTCGACCCGTGCAGGACCCGTTCATAATGAGTCAGCCGTCACTCTGTGAGTAGCTTCAGTCCATCGTAGGCTACTCCCCCTCTCTCCCTATATGAGCTACTGGGCTATCCGGGTCTGTTTATTGAAAACAAGTGAAGGAGCTTTCTCAGCGATATATATTTTTTAAATATATCCAAGGCTATTTATTTCAGATAATTTACATGTGTTGTAGCTGTATATTTTCAAATTGGGAAGGAAACCCTGTCTTTGCATTTTATTTTAATCACATCTGTTTTAATAAAAGAGCTTGTGAAAAGTGGCTTTGACTTAAAACTGAACATTTAGCCTACTTTGTAAAAGATATAAATTAGAGATTGAGATATATATATATAGATATAGATATAGATAGATATATATAGATATAGATATATAGATAGTGTATTACCATTCAGCTGAAAAATGCAGAGATATTATTTTTAGGCCCTTTCATCCACCATGTGTTGCTGCTATATTTGCTTTCCATGTCCACTGTCTATCCACTGCTTAGAATGTATTTGCTGCACCTAACATATATATATATACCATATATATATATATATATATACATATATATATATATATATATATGTATATATATTATATATATATATATATATATATATAATATATATATTATATATAATATATATATATATATATATATATATAATATATATATATATATATATATATATATATGTATATATATATATATATATATATATATATATATATATATATATATATATATATATATATATATATATATATATATATATATATGCTATATATATATATATATATATATATATATATATATATGTGTATATATATATATATATATATATATATATATATATATATGTATATATATATATATATATATATATATGTGTATATATATATATATATATATATATATATATGTATATGTGTATATGTAAAAAGGTCACCTTGAAATTGTGGCCTTAATGGCAACGCAAGGAAAGGTTTGGGTGCACCTAAATTAAAAAAGGTTAGGCGCACCAGATTTCAGGAAAGGTAACTTTCAAATCCATAACCTACTATGTTATGTGCACACATGGCTTGTCGTCTGTGTGACAACACATCATCATCATCTTTCTCTCTCGTCAGGGCGCCCTCCTTTACTCGCTGTCTGTCAGCTGCTCAGATTGTTTGCCTTCTTTTAAAATCTTAAACACTGAAGCAAAACCAGAAACCCAAAGACGTTATGAATTTAGTGTTGCTTCATTATTTCTGAGACCAGGAAGCGTCGGCGAGTTACACTCGAATATTTTGTGCGTTTAACAAAAATGCGGTCTTAACAAAATGTAACAATGTTGCAAGTTCATCCCCGAATCTCGCAGTCGCGAGTCTACGGAACTATAGGTGTGAATGTCTGTTTACAATGAAAACAGTGTACAATGAAAACTCAAATCAGTAGTAGATTCTACATGTATCTAAATAAATATTAGAACAAATCAAATAGTACATGAAAAATAACAGAGAGGCCTATGTTAAAGGAAACATTGAACTAGGCCACATAGGGGTGTGCAAAAAAAATCGATTCGAATCGCGATTCAAGGTCTACCGATTCAAAATCGATTCATAGAATTCCAAAAATCAATTCATATTTTTTTTATTTAAAAATTGTATGTCTAATGCAATTACATGGGAAAAGTAACTACATTTACATACCGTGAATCGTTTTTTGTTTTTTTTTATATATCGAGAATCGAAAAATCTATATTGAATCTTGAGCCTGAAAATCGATGAATGAATCGTGACGTTTTCTGAATCGTGCACCCCTAAGGCCACACAACCTAGGCATCTAGCTCACCCAGCAAGAGCTTTCGCCCCATGTAGGCTGAGTCCTGCAGCGGCCCGGGTTCGAGTCCGACCTGCTGCCCTTTCATGTCTATCCGCTGTCTCTTGTAATATAGGGAAAAAAAACATTTGTTTACCATACCATTTTCTTTGGTACTAGTATTTGTTTTAGGCCAGAGGCTTAGGATCTCTGTAGCAGTCTGAAAAATGTATTTTCATGAAGAAAAACTTTTAAAACAAATCTGAAGAGGTTATCAAAAGGTGAACTTATTTCAGGGGTCAATTCACAGACCTCACTGTCAACCGTTTTAAGGCTGTTCCTTTATTTCCCCATCAATAAATATTTCATAGTGAACAGTGATCTGCATGGTTACCGCACTGCTTTGGTCCTGACACTTTCATTAATGTTTAGTCCACTTCAGAAGCTCTCTCTTTTTATTATGGCTGTCCATCTTGTCAGTTGGCCTTCGCTCTTCTTTCTTATGTGAATTCTAAATAAACAAAGCTACATCATGTTTGACCACATGACCAGTTTGGTGCTCATCTTAAACTATCAATTTTTTCTCTTAAGATAAAAAGGAACCGGAGGATTTGGGCATTTTGTACTCAAACCGTGCAGCCAGCTACCTGAAAGATGGCAATTGTGCGGAGTGTGTTAAAGACTGCAATATGTAAGTGTTTTTTATTTCTGATTTAGTATTTTCTTTACATTTTACAATTAAATGATATCTGTAGTCTGTGATTCTGTGCAGTTGTCTTACTTTTTGTAATATGTGTATTGTTGTTTCAAATATCACTTTGTTTTAGTTAACCACATTCATATAAATTATCGTCCAGGGCTTTTGATTATGACACTCGCCGCTTTATGTTCTAACGTAGCTCAGATTTCCAAATAATCTAAACTTATAAAAGAGCCATACTTATCAAAAAGAGAGCCCAGATTGACAAACATACACACACTTGAGCTCTTTTTTTAAAGGTCCCATGGCATGAAAATTTCACTTTAGGAGGTTTTTTAACATTAATATGCGTTCCCCCAGCCTGCCTATGTTCCCCCAGTGGCTAGAAATGGTGATAGGTGTAAACCGAGCCCTGGGTATCCTGCTCTGCCTTTGAGAAAATGAAAGCTCAGATGGGCCGATCTGGAATCTCCTCCTTATGGGATCATAAGGAGCAAGGTTACCTCCCCTTTCTCTGCTTTTCCCACCCAGAGAATGTGGCCCAACCATGAGAGAGAGACATCATGGCTTTCAAACGAGCACAGTGGCAGTTGGTCAAGGCCACACCCCCACCCTCCACCTTGCCCCCCCTCTCTCCTCCTCAATAGCTACAGACACAGAAATGGCACATACTAAGGAAAGCTCATAGTGGGACTGGCTCTAGTGGCTGTAATTCTGCACCAAGGCTGAATTTTGGGAAAGAGACTTCAGATACAGTATTAGGGGACGACTAAGGTCTATATAAAAGCATCCAAAGAGCACCATGTCATGGGACCTTTTAATTAAAAAAGTGATAATCAATGACTTCATGCCACCAACATTGTGTTGTAGTAAGAATGTTTTTTTTTTTTTTTAAGACGTCCACGGTCTCTTGCAGCTTTGACTTTTGACCTTGTTTCAATTAGATTAAGCCTATTCAGTCTTTTCTCGTAAGTCATCTGGATCAAAGTGTCTTAACTCGTAAACTGCACATATTTCCTCTCAGGTCTCTGGAGTTGTTCCCATTCAATGTGAAGTCCCTGCTCCGTCGTGCCTCTGCCTACGAAGCTCTGGAGCGCTACAGGCAGGCTTACGTAGACTACAAGACTGCTCTGCAGATCGACTGCAACATAGCAGCTGCTCACGACGGCACAAACAGGTACCTGGGCTGTAGACTAGCCGAGTGGTGATGGATCTGTTTGTCATATTTATAGTACTTTCTTCTTCATAGTGTCAAAACAAGCATTAATCCACATCTATAATTTTGATATTGTTGAGCTTCATGTTCACACAGAGCACTGTTGAGGTGGTCAGTTTTTCATCTAGCTTGTGAAGATGTGTGCGTTGTGTTCACACCAAAATGTGTATTTCTAGTTGTTTCTCTCAACCTGTTGTTGGAGTTAACACTAGCTGAGTAGAACTAGAAAATGAAGCAAATGCTTGTGAATGCTGAAAAGCTAAATTGCCAAAGCTAAACTGGATAGCTTCCATAATTGCGTAAGAAGATTAGTGAGAATAGCTGGGAAATTGGGAATGGTTTTAATAAGTATGTATTGCATTGAAATGTTGAATAATACCAAAAATGTATTAATCAAAATATGGAATATTTTAAGGTATTTTTTTTTTTTTTTTAAAGAAAAGTCCTAGTAGAGGTATGTCAAAAAAGTGATATTATAGCATGTCGAAAAAAGTGCCGAAAAAGTCATAGTATGTAGTCAAAAGTATGTCGAAAAAAAGTGATAGTCATAGTATAGTTTGTCGGAAAAAGTCAGAAAAGATTATAGTATATCCAAAAAAGTTATAAGAAAGTCACAGTATGTCAAAAAGTGGTAAAAATGTCAGTATAGTATATCCAAAATTGTGATAATGTAGTATGTTGAAAAAATGGTCGAAAAAAAGTCATAGTATAAAATAAAAAGTGGTATAGTACATTGAAAAAAAACTCATAGTATAGTTTGTCGAACAAAGTCATAGTATGTCAAAAGTTATAAAATAGTCATAGTATAGCATGACGAAAAAAGTCCTGGTATATAAAAAAAGTCATAGTTTAGTATGTCGAAAAAAAGTTCTGTATGTATAAATAAAAATAAATAAAATAAATAAAAATATATATATAAATAAATAAAAAGTCAGTATTGTATGTATAAAAAGTAATAAAGTAAAGTAGCTCACCTGGTTGAGCGTGCACCCCATATACAGAGGCTGATAAAAATAAAAAGTCATAATATAGTATATCGGAAATTACTCATAGCATGTCTCAAAAAGTGATTAAAAAAAAAAAACAGTATAGCATGTCGGGGAAAGAAAAGTGATGAAAATGTCATAGTATATCGGATAGTAGTCATAGCATGTCTCAAAAACATAGTATAGTATGTCGAAAAAAGTGATAGTCATGTATGAAGGTATAGAAAAAAGTCATAGTATAGCATGTCAAAAAAAGCCATTTATAAATTCAAAGTGTAGAGAATGTCGAAAAGAGTCATAGCATTGTATGTTGAAAAAAATGCCCCGCCTCGACTGGGTATCGAACCTGGGTCAGAGTCCGCAGTGATTACCTGCTGATTGTCTGTCTGTTGGCAGCAGTGATAACCACTGAGCCGGTGTGCCACTAAAGAATTTACGTTGAAAACGGTAATGGCATAATATGTCTAAAAAAAAAAAAGTCATAGCAAAGCATGTCGAAAAAAGTGATCTCTGTGTTTTTTAATTGTTTCCCAGGATGACGAAGGCTCTCACAGAGGCCGATGGTCTGTCATGGAGAGAAAAGCTTCCTCCCATCCCCACCGTTCCTATGTCTGTTAGAGAGAAACTAGCCCAGAAAGCTACAACCAACGGTGCACAACCAAACCCTACACCGAAACAGAACGTCAACAGACAAATGAACAAACCTAGTAAGAACATTTATATTTTCTGTTGTGTTTTCTGCTCATGTAATTTTAAGTTATTACAACCCTGATTTGCCATTGTTAATTAGCTAAAAAGACCTTGTGTGTCAGCAAATGAATTTTGATAATAACCAGTTTGAAAGTGACATTTCCATTATTTTAAAGCATCAAGTCTTTAGCCCCTATTTATGTGGAACTGGCATCAGCAATAAATGATTCACAAGCATTTACCATCACCTTCTTCTCCTTTGGCTAGTTCCCAGTGATAAAGACAAAAAGAAAGCCCAAGCCCTGAAAGAAGAAGGCAACGCCCTGGTGAAGAAAGGAGAGTACAAGAAGGCCATAGAGAAGTACAGCCAGAGCCTCAAACACAACCCCACTGAGATCACAACCTACACCAACCGGTGGGTCACATCTCCATTCATACGTCCATTTTCTTAATCCCTTCAATGGCTGATGAAACGGTGGTTAAGGGCATCTTCACACCGGAAACTTTTGGTCCGTTTAAACCAAACCCCCAGAGCGTTTTGTTGGATAGTGGAGGTGGTGTAAAAGCTCATTCGAACTCTGGTCGGCCTGAAAACGGGGATCTAGCATCGTTTCCAAGGGCACAACCGTGTGCTTCGCTTCAGGCGAGAATACCCAAATATACCGCATGACGTCGTCCTACCCAGATTCTAGTCAGAATATGAGTGTGATACGGTTTGTGTGTACTGGGCTGTGATTATGGGGGGAGTGTTTCAGCCGAACCAGGAAAGAAAAATGCCTCTGCACACAATTGGATAGACCTACAACCAATCGGAGCAACGGAGAGTCAAAGGCATGCTTCCCCGCCCAATACATCCATGGCTTCGACAAACAAAGGCGTATAAAGCCCACCCTGACAATTTGATTCGGTCTCATTCGAAGAATGAAATGCTCGACCACTCGCTGTGTTGTCAGCTGAAAAGGGAAGTTTGCAGAGTTTCACCTGGGTTTTCTGTCTAATAGACGGGCGACTGCTTCAACCACAGGTTTGTTTACAATATTTGGTGCGTTTGACAAAGTGCAGTGGGAACACAAATCAAACCAAATGAAAAATACAACAATGTTGCAACGTCACCCCCGAATCACACTGAGTCTACGGAACTGTAGGTGGGGAAGTGCCCTAAACTGCTGAATATGTTTGAGGTGTCCTTTTTTAAAATATTTTACCTAACATCTGTGAGCCAATCACAATCTCCTGTGGATATAAATGTATCAGATTAGGAGAAAAATTATACCGTTAAGAAATGCAAAAACTATGTAACCCGTTAATCGTTCAAGGACGACACCAATTTTTTGAATTTTTAAATTACGGATTAAGTCAAGAATATAATTATAAATATACAGTACTTGTTTTCAGGATAGAAATTCTGTAAAATAGTTTAAACCATTCGTGGCATTTCAAAATCCTCCACTGTAACCCAGTGTAATAATTATAATGAACTAAATAAATGTATTTATTGTATATGTAATGAATCGGTACCGATTAAAAGCCTCCAATAGACAACCAGGGCAATATTTATACAGGATCATATCTGTCATATCTTAGTCACACTATTGACAGCCAATGAGGAATTCAATAAAAATATATGTACAATCATTTTGTGTATTAAGTGGAAACCGTTCAGACAGACCAGTAGGCTTTGGGCTAGAAATTTCTTTATATAAGTTTTCAGAATTTTGATTGAATTTGATCTGTGTGTGTGTGTGTGTGATCAGGGCGCTGTGTTACCTGTCGGTGAAGCAGTACAGAGACGCTGTCAGAGACTGCGACGAGGCTCTGATGATTGACAGCAGCAACATCAAGGCTCTCTACAGGAGGGCTCAGGCTCACCTGGAGCTCAAGGTGAGAGGGGGCTCTCTATCACTGCACGTCTGTTCCCGATTCCCACGCAGGAGTAACCAGGCGTACCCAGGCCAGCTGACAGTCTTGCCTGGGCCCGGGACGAGATCTTAGATGGGCCCCCCCCCTCGCGGCCAGATCTCTCCTTTTCCCTTGCTCTTCCTCTACTCACATCTCTCACTGAAATTAAGTGTGTAATCAGTCTCTGATCCATCCTGCTCAGACTCTCCGACAGGGCAGCGAGCCCCCCCGCATCACTCTCTCTCTATCTCTCTCTCTTCTCTCTCACGGGTAGCCTGACTGTCCCTCCGTTGCGGGGCAGCGGGCCCCTCCCGCATCACTCTCTCTGTCTCATCCTTACTGATGGAGCTACCAAACTCAACTGTTTCTGTCAAAGTTAACGTGTTGTGTCAGGCTTTTATACGAGCTAATGGACGTTAACATGAGAGCTGGCCTGTTAAGTTACGTTACAAGGCTCGTAAACGTTGGCTGCGCTGTTTCTTACCTTGCTCTACGTTGACAGTTCCAGCTTCACCGTCACCACCTTTTTTTAAATATTTGTTTAGAAAATCTCTAAGGCCTCTATTATTCTTCTTCTTTCCTTTTCTTTCCGGGCTCGGACTTGTGCTGACCGGACATTTTGAGCGTACTGAACTTCAAATCAAGTGACAATATCAAATTTTGATCAGTGGCCAAACCATTTTTATGTTGGGGTGGGGGGGTGGTCGTCTCCACACCATTTCCAGGACAATTAGGAAGAAAACAAATAAAACGCTTTTATGTAATTCAAATATTATGCTACATATTTTTTTCCACAAATAGGCCTATTTAAAAAAAAAAGATTTTTAATTCTTCCATAATTTAATGAGGGCCCAGTTCTGGCCCCCTACTGTGGGCCCGGGACAACAGACCCGTTTGTCCCCCCCTATCGGCGGGCGTGGGCGTACCGATCACGTGTTTGTCTGGAGGGTTTTAGGGCGGGTGACAAAATAAAAGCACTTCCTGCTGATGTATCCGCCTTGGCAACCTCTCCTCATCAGTATTCAAAACAGACACAGACAGAGCTCTGTACACTTGCAACTGTCGACTGTTGTGTTTTGGAGGTTGGACTTCTGTAAACAATGTCACAGCCATGATTTCCTGAATAAACCTAACCCAGCACAAATATTACCAAAGTACACCATTCAATAGCCACAGATGGCTGAACTCTGCTATTTGTTCAGCCTGTTTAACATACATCCTTATCTGGATTCTGGATAAGGAAAAAGTCACCTTAATGATCTCAAGGCAGGTGTACATTTAAAATGCTGCACAGTTTAGCATGTTTATGTGCAACACATCTTAAGTATCATTAAGGAAGTGTTGTATTTTTCAGCTGTTGCCAGAATTATTAGAAGTGTAGGGTCATCTAGGATTGCAGCCAACTGAATACCCCTCCGCTCACCTGTCCCTTTCCAAGCGTGTAGTAGAAACTACTAAAAGCATGAGCGGCCCTCTCTAGAGCCGGTGCTCGGTTGGTTCTTTGTGGGCTACTGTAGAAAAATGGTGGGCTCTGCTCCCTTCGCAGACATTGAAGGGCTCATTCTAAGCTAAACCAAACCACAGTACTTAGTTTCAGGTTATAATACACCAAAGAAAACCTATTTATGAACATTATGTTCCATTTCTGCCGATAGATAACCCCCAAACACAGAATCTCCGCAAATCGTCTTTCCCAATTCTAATATGGTCACGATGAATGTTTTTAAACAAACAAATGTATTCCAGAATAAAAGTAATCTTCAGGGATGAATACATTTACATTTAAGAAAGCACACATGTGGGGACACCTGAACATTTCCTCTTTTTTTTTTTTTTGTAAAAACTCTCCTCCACCTCTTAGTTTCCCATTCTTAATTCTCATTGTCGTTCCTGCAGGACATCAAAGCCTGTGAGGAGAACCTGAACAGCCTGCTCAAAGTGGAACCAAACAACACGGCTGGCCTGAAGATGCTGCAGGAGGTGCAGAAGAAGAAATGAGCACGACACGAGGGACTCTGGAGGCGGCGGTAAGGATCGGTCACCGCACTGCGTACAGAAAGAAGAGGAAGGGGATGTTTTGACGAAGAGTCGGTGCGACAGAAAACAGCCGAACGAACGGTGACACGATTCAGCCGCTTCAGGTCAGAGACTTGACCTGCGTTTCCCAAAAGCTCCCTTTTACGCCGAAACCCGTTTTTGATCCGTCTACTCCCTTGGAACAAACGCGAGTTTGGTCTCGAGTCTCTTCTGGAAAACGCAGCTCTGGTTGATGAGAACCGAGGGTGTATGAGGAAGAAGCCTCGGCAATGTTTGTATTCTACCCGTTCTAGTGTCACTGAGTATTTATGGTTAATTTATAAGAGCTGAAATTATTGAGACGCATCATAATTCTAACTGAGAAATAAGCCTTTGCCATCATCATTCGTAAAAAAGAAAAAAAAAAAAGAAGTTCAGCAGGTAGTCTGCCATCATGTGAAGCTCCTGCTGGATGCCAAAAACGTCTCCGCTTTTTCCTTAGCGCTCCCACATCTGGCCTCGTCTCTCACACGCAACACCAAAGATCATCTACCATAGGATGAGGCAATCAATTGCAGCTTGTTAAGAGTTCCAGGGAGGAGTACCTGATGTGGATTAAAAAACCATCTATCATGGTGTGTGTATATATATATATATATATATATATATATATATATATATATATATATATATATATATATATATATATATATATATATATATATATATATATATATAAGATATATATGATATATATATATATATATCAACGATATCTAACTTAAATTGTTCTAGTTTCGTCTGACAAATAGTCCCCAAGCCCGCTTCAAAATCTTTTAACCTACCTATCTTAACATTGGTGATTGTGAAGGTTTATTATTCTGTATTTGAGTTAAAAGTAAACAACCATTTTTCACTTATGTGAATGTCATGTTCTACACTCAGGTAGTTTACTTATTTACCCGATTTTTTTTTTTTTTTTTTTTCTGAGGCTTTTGTTGGTGTGAATGTTTGTTTTTCTCATGATGTTCAGGCCGTGTCCACGTCATACACACACACACACACACACACGAGGCATCCAGATTCTCGTTTTCGCGCAATTGTCAAACTGGTAGTTACAATAACTTTTTATTTGTTTATTACCTAGGGCTGTAACGATACGCAATATGAATCCGAAATCGCGACACTCAGATCCACGAACCTGGAGCGAGAAGGCAGAATGGCGACACGCCCCCTCCTCCACCTCCGAGAGTTATCGACCTCGGCCAATAAGGAGTCAGTTTGTTAAATGGGCGTGAAGAGGTCTCCCCGTGGATTTGAAGGGTCTTCCTCACATTTCCAAAGAGGGTAAACGTAGCGGTTGAATTAGTAACCGAGCTAAATGAACTTGAAACTGGCCGCCACTTCGTCTTCAGAAATGGTGATAGGAACCGAATCGTGGGTTTGGTGCATCGTTACAGCCCTATTATTACCTTTCAGGATCAGAGCATCCATTTGCTCTCGTTCTGTTTTAAAGACAAACGCGTGAACAAAGTAAATCCATCCTCAAACAGGTCATCGTATACAAAGTACTGTCCCATTCTGCGATCGTATTTTGTCCCATCTCATCGCACTATTGTGAAACACGTATAACTCTCATCGGTGATCCTGCTGTAGTTTGGCAATCTCGGTCTTGCCTGAAGTGCCTGTCGTCATCCTCTGTCTGCTGCTCTGCGGTAGTTGCTGGTTTAAAGAACAAAAATAAATCGCACATCCAGTTACGTGTTCTCATGCAAGAAAAGTTTGTGACAACACGTGCACGCTTATTCGTGTCTGCACAGGCCGACACTATTGGAAACTGAGCTCCTTTTTGTTTGATCACATTTCTGCTGTTTTTATAATTTGCTATTTTGTTTTTCTGTCAACCGGCTCCTGTTTTAACTGCAAATAAACTTAACTGAACAGACCCAGAATGACCACGTCTTTTCTATGACTTTTAAAAACAAACGTACTACATTTAGGGAAATACACTTAACACATGCTTTTTGGCCGCGAGAGATCAATACCACTCCCGTCTGTCGCTGCTTAACTTAGCAGAAACACCGGAAACAGCCCCAAGGGACCTACACCCGAGTACCAATTCACCATTTTCCTGGGAAATATGTGCCTGGCTATTTCTCGGCTCTGAGCACTTGCCAAGCAGCCCGTGGAGTTACTGTGCCACGCCAAGGAAACAAATCCAGAACATATCCTGTTAAAAGGCTGCACAAACAAGACCCAACATGTTAATCAGTGAGCTTCAGAGGCCCAGATAGGAGGGTTTGGTACCTTCAGAGGCCCAGATAGAAGGGTTTGGTACCTTCAGAGGCCCAGATAGAAGGGTTTGGTACCTACAGAGGCCCAGATAGGAGGGTTTGGTACCTTCAGAGGCCCAGATAGGAGGGTTTGGTACCTTTGGACAGAGCCATGCTCAGCAGCTGCTGGCTGGCTTCATGTTTACTGCACAGACATAGAAATAAAATAAATGTTCTATATAATCTTGACAAGCAGCACAGTAAGATGCAATATCTTGTTTAAAGACCTTCCTGAACTCTCGTGCTCTTCCTGGGGATGTTGATTTTGGAAATCTAGCTTTTTTTTTTTTTTAAAGTAAAGGTTTTTAGCAGAACATCACACTAGAACCATTTTGTTTAACTATCTGAACTTCTCCCTCGTCAGCTGCATGTGTAGACAACCTCAAATCCAAAGCGCAACTAACACGTTATGTTTGTGTTGGCGGTGAACTTGGCTGACATGACTTCCCAAATCCGCTCCAATTTGAACAATTATTTTTTTAAGGAGAGGGCATTTACAGGAGCATAATGGGTTTTTCTCCTTTAGTCAGAACTAGACTTAAAGTGGCCATATTATGTTCATTTTCAGGATTATAATTCACATTGTATTAGAATAAGTTTACATGGTTTAATTTTCACCATATTTTTCTTGTACTGCACATTGCTGCAGCTCCTCTTTTCACCCTGTGTCAGGTCTGTTTTAGCTACAGAGTGAGACATCTCAACTTCTTTAAGATCTTTGTTGTCAGTCACACGTGGTAAAGATTACATGAGCTAGCTATAGTGGTTTTCTCCAACTTCAGTCAATACAAGCCGGGAGACTTCTTCCAAACGAGGGCGCACTTCCAACTTTGCGTGGAATACCTGCAGAACAGTGACATGTAAATAGTTCTATACAATTTCATTTTGTAGATTAAGGTGAATTTGTGTGCGTTGTAGCAGTGTTTCGCCATTGAGAACGAGCTAGCACGCTAACGGTTAGCCCCCTAGGCCCCTCGTCTCGGCTAGTGCCGTAGAAAGCCATGCAGATTTTGACCAGCTCACCCGGAGACTGAAGGCAGGACACATTCAGAACCTCGTATCTCACGCCAAACAGCATGGATTGTTGTTTTTTCAAAGTTTATATGTGTATGTGACAGCACCAGACACAATAACACTGCAAATCCCAGAAAGTGTTTCTTTTTTTTCATAATATGGGCACTCTAACAGTGGTCTTTGTCTGACTAAGATCTGATTAGTTTAGGTCCACACTGTACAGAAGTCTCTTCTGTCCAGCTCAGTTAAAAATCCAGCCATCTGACGCATACTAAATGACATTGAATCTTTACCAAATAAAAAAGGTTCTTCGCTCTTCTTCTGTCAACATATATGCTCTCCCTCTCTTTCTTTCTACTTTGGGAGTCTGTTATTATTCGTTCCCATTACTGACCCAAAGACAGCCTGCTGAAGCGTCAGTTAGGCTTCTTCTGCTTGTACGCACAATTGGCACTTTTCATTCTGCCGTTTTGTCTTCTGCGAAAATCCAAATGAGAATAAAAGTTAGCATCTTTCTGCATTTGCATACAACAGTTTAGAAAGCAGACGTGATCCAGGAGAACACAGCCGCCTTCTGTTATCCTGGGGAACATTTGCATTTGAGAAACCCAAAGCTTTAGAAAAAGCTCTACATGTCCACGGACTCCCTGTTAAATGCTACTCCAGTGCTTTAAACTTTCTTGCATCGTTTCCTGTTCTTTCCAGACAAACGTCCTGCATGCTTACACATCTTCAGTCAGGAAACCCAGTATGAGAAAGTGAGACCAACATGCGGCGTCGACAGGCTACTGGTGGTAAGAAACAGAACAGGGCTGATTCGGAACTGATAAAACCTTTATTTCACTTTAAATTGTCTTTTACATTTTTGTCCTGTTTATAACATGTAAGGTGAAACTAGAGTTGGATTTTTTTTTTATTTTTTTTTTAAAAGACATACACAAATCTAGTATTACTTCAATAACCAGGAGGGGGAGGGGGGGGGGGGAGGAAGGTGTTGAAGGGTATTTTTTTTTTTTTCTTCTTTTTCTTAGTTTTATTGGTGTCCTTAAGCTAAGTCTAAATTTTCACAACCACGTGCGCACTAAGCAATAAAACCGTCACAGAAGCAAACTTTTTTTTTTGTGGGGGGGGGGGGGTGGGGCAGGGGTGGTATTTTTTTCCTTTCCTTTTTATTTTAAGCATAATACTGGTCAGTAAAAACAAAACGATTTGAGATACCAGATATACAGACAGGCTCGGTGCCACATTCACTACTGCATGGGATCTTTTATTTATTTTTTGTCCTTATAAAGCGTAGAATAACTGCCTTTTTGTTCAGCTAACGAGAAAAAGAGCGGCAGGGAAGAATATTTTTTTTTTTTTTTAACCTTTTAGACTTCAGTGCATGAAAACATTTGTCCCCAGCAAAAGAAAAACAAACATTGAGACATGACTTTTCTACACCTAAAAAGGGTGGAATGTTGAGATGGTGACAAGGTTATTGTGACACTGAGTGGATCGGACTCGCGGGTTTTGGAACCAAAGTTTAGCTCTCAACTGCTTCTGGACACGTACAGTACCTCGCTATGGGCAGGGGGCGCAGTCGCCTAAACAAGAGAAACCACAAGGAGTCCAAAATGTACACATCGGAAAAGATCGGATCTGGAAATGAGCCGGGATTTTGTACCGTCGACTGCTCAGCGAGTGTTCTCTCTTCTACACGCGGTCAAAAAGATAATTTAAAAAAAAAAAAAAGGTTGCCATGACATTTATGCATGTTTATAAACTCTAGCTTGAATACATGGTTACACTTTACTTGAAGGGATCTACATAAGAGTGACATGACGTGGTCATGAACGGGTCATAAACATTATAAAGAAGTCAAACGTTTGACATAATGCGTCTGTCATTTGGTTTTTGTCATGACAAGTTCGAGTCAGGGTTCATGTGTTCATGACAGTGTCATGTCACTCTTACGTAGTAAAGTGTTACCGAACACATTAACCGTGATCCAAACTACAGGTTCTCACTTCCACAAACAGATGATCGGCTGCCGGGAGATTGGGTTTCCTTCCACTCACGTACCGGTCTTGGACTGAAATTTACACCAAGGTGGGGAGTGGGGGGGGGCACTTAAAATCACTGCTTCCTTTGTTTTGTTTTTCTGTGATTTGAAATGTTACATTTAAACAAGTCAGCTGGGTTAAGCCTAAAAAGAAAGGCCCCGACTTAACACTAAGTACTGAATAAAAATGTTGGATTTGGTTACACCTTTCTTATAGTTATTAATCAGAAAGGAAAAATATTTTGTTTTTTGCCTGTTTTCAAGATCATTATTGAACTCTGAAGCTCAACTCAACTTTTGGTTTTTTAAGGCAGTTAGCTGATACTCCAATCTTGAACATCTTCGAAGGAATAACGGCAGGCCTAACTGCCAGCCCTTCAATAGCATTCACACGCTACTGGTGGCCAGGCGGCCATGCTTATGTGAGGCAACGTAGCCCCAATTAATACAGGTCCCATCCTCCGACCTATTGGCTATCCTAACCTTAACCACTCGAGGTCAATGCCTGACCTCAACCAATCGGGCTGCTATTGAAGGGCGGGTCTTGGCGTGGCCATAGTAGGAAATAAAATGTGGCCAACTGCCACGACTGCCATTCATATTTTGGAAAACGAGGAAGCAGGAAGTTTTAAGCGTCGATCCACAGAGGGTACAAGTTCCCCCACTCCATTCTTGCGGGAGGACTTCCACGGCTATAAAGGATGGCATGCCTTCTTGTTGGCAGATGGACCCATTCAGCGAGTGGAAGCCTAGGACTTTTTGTAGACTTGTCAATCAAGGGGCTATATAAGGGGCCGAGGAAGAGAAAATAAAGTACCAAAAAAAAAAGCCCAAGCATTAAACGGCAGCCGAGCGTAACGGCTTCAAGGTTTTCATTGCAAGCAGGTGTTAACGAACAACAACGACAAACCGCTTTGTTTTCCCCAAAAAAACAAACAAAAAAAAAAGACAGATTTACAGTTGAGCTCTAAAAATGTTTTACAATTTTACAGTTTTCAAAAACTGGAAGTAAAGAGTTGTTATACACAACAACAAAAAAAGGAAAAAGCAATCTCAAGGGGAAACGAACATGTTAGGGAATTAACTTTAGGGACAGGGTTGCTGATGTCGGACTGGAGGCCCATCCGAGGGAGCAGGCGCGTCTCGTTGGTTGTGAAAACGTCATGATGGAATGTATGCTTTTTTTTTCCTCTCAATAAGTTCCCAAATTAGTTTTAGGTCCGAACTGTAAAGAACGCCAGTTGAATAAAACTCCAGGTCGGAGTTAGAAAATAAAATAAAGAAAAAAAAAAGGTGTTTGATTACACAGCAGGTAAAAAAAATAAAATAAAAACGCTCTGGTTTTTAAGATTTGTCAGTGTCACAATACAGCCTTGTAGGAGGACCCTTCTGTATAAACGTCAGCAGAATCGCACTGCTGCCCCCCTCCCCCTCCCAGCTGAATATTGTTCTCGCCACCAAAACCAGGATCTGGCGGGCGAGGTGGAGGAAAAACTAAGCATCACAGTGTTTGTTGAAAATAAACAGACAGTTTAATAACCTTTCGTTGTTGTTTTGTTTAAAGTGGAATAAAACCGGCCATTTGCCAGTACACTAAGAAAAGCCAAAAGAGAAGGGGTGGACAACTAGAGAAGTGCATTAAACTCAATAGAGCGAGGGAGGGGAAGGGGGGGGAGAGAGAGTGGACAACTATGTATGTGCATTAACTCACTAGAGGGTGGTGGGGGGGTTAGGAAGATGTCAGGAAGAGGAGTGAGGGAAGAGCAGAAGGAATGGAGGAGGGAGATTAAAAAAAAAATAAGTGGGGGCCCTAAAAGACGCTTTATTTTGTAGTTTTGGGATAAAAACCCTCCCTGCGTGCTAAAAGACTACACTGACCAGTGCATTTAGGCTGCTGGCCTGCCTCGGAGTGCCGTGATCAAGGGGAGGGAGGGAGGGATGGATGGAGGGATCGCGGGGTGATGGAGTACTTTCTCTCGCCGCCCCCCCCCCTCCTCTTTTTTTCCCCCCCACCCCCATCTGTCTGTGAAGGTCAGGTACTATTCATGCTGTTGGTTATACAGAAGGGAGGTTGGGAGGCTGGGCTTGAAAAAAAGTGGGACGAGGGGGAATGAACGGGCTGTTTTTTTTTATGTGTACGAAGACAGGGAAGAAGAGAGAGGAAGAGAGATCAAAGGAGGAGGAGGAGGAAGAGAGTGGGGATGGGTTAACAGTGAAGTGCGCTCTAGTTCTCCCCATCACCGGCTTCGCCCTCGTCGCCCTGGTTTTCTGATGTCCACAGCTGCAGGAAAAAGAAAAAAAAGAAATGGAGACAAGACATCTTTGGGTCATCCTATATCGCTGTAAACAAGGCTTTACATTTCCTTTAAGGTAGGATTCCATATTAGCTGTATTATTAACAAATCCCATGAAAAGACCAAAACCACGAGGAACTGACGATGACTTGATCCTACTAACGAGCATATCTTCTTCCTCTGTGCCACGGGGCTCCATTGTTCAAAAACTATTAAAAACATCAGTGAGCCACACTGTTGCACTGGGCGACATGTTTCTTCATCACCATGAGCACACTCACTTATAATAAAAGGTTAGATTTATTGGCACTTTGCCAGACCTTCTTCCACACCACTCTGGGGGGGGGGGTGGTTGGTTCTTTTTTTTTTTTGGGGGGGAGAGAAAGGGGTGTTTTTGGGGGTTTACTAACCAATCGAAATCGTCTTGGGCGGCGCTGAGAAAACTAGCCTCGGGAAGGAATTTGTTTTGGTGGAACGTGTGTACGTTTAAAGGTTGTTTTAGTCGTTGCAACAGAAAACTCAGATTGGACAGATAGTCTAGCTAGCTGTCTGGATTTACCCTGCAGAGATCTGAGGAGCCGTTAACCCTGGTCAACACAAAGAAACGACATTTAAGTCTTCAGTAGGAACTAGAGCTGTCAGTCTTCCTCTATAATACCATTTGCATTTCATTTGTTTTGAAATATTCAAATAATATTTGAATATGTAATGCTCAAATGCAGCCTGTTAAATATGTACTACACTACTCAGGCTTATGCATTGCCAATCCCACTATAAGCATGTGGTTGTTGTTGTTACACGTTCTGTCCACTAGAGTGGCTTCCAACATCAGCCTGGCCTTGAAGGGGACCTACTTCACGGCGCATTGCGTTTCTGGCACGCCGCTCTCCGTTTACATTACATTCCACCACGAGCACACAGCGCCAAACACAAATCAGCAGAGAACTCTGGAATGAAACATGATCTGTTGTAAAAGGTAACGGTGCTCAGTTAGCACAATGACATCATGTTAGAAAGCACAGCCGAAACGATTCGTCATAAACTAAGTAACAACAGTGTTAGCCACAATGCTAACGGCATTGATAACTAAGCCAAACGGTGCTGCCACTACTATATTAGTGATTTAAAAGCAACCCGTTTCTTGCAGATTGTCACATTACTGAGAATCCAGCTGTTAGAAGGTAATGTATGAAGTTGATGCTAACTCTGACAGCTGTAGGGCAGCTAACATTAACTTTAGCCGTCTCCATGAAGCTCCCAGCTACGCTAACGTTACTATAACTCGCGACGCAGTTAGGAAACCAGAACGAGCCAACTATTGATAACATAAGCGCTTTGGCTCGGTGGATGTCGATTTTAAAGTCATGCTAAAACTATTTCTCATCCTTCTTCAGATTTCCAGCCGCAGCCTGTCAAACCTCCCCCCGTACTAACGTTACTCGGTACGTAACGTTAGCTCACAACGCCGCGTTTCTCACTCCCCTAACTTATTGTTCATCACATGTGACATGAGAAGACAGATTAGCAAACATTTTTTTTTTTTTTTTTTAAATCACAATCTTATAGTAATTTCAGCATTTGAATAGTATTGACTTTTTTACTATTCCAATTATATTGGACTTTTGGAATTTGTTCCAACAGCCCTAGTAGGAACCATTGGACTTGGGGCTGAGCTCCACAAACCGGGTAAGGAAATCTGGAAGTATGGAGATTAACGCATTGTGGTTTAGGTCTTTTTATGCAATTTAGTCATCTACGCTTTTCTGCAGTCTCTGATCTGCACAAAGAAACCTTGGCTTTACAACAACCCTTACAAAACTGATGGCCCGCATTTTCACACACACTTTAGATTAGGATCGACTCTAGCATACAACACAGCTAATGCGGACTTTCACAGATCCATTCTGGTGTACAACGTTGTGTCAGAGTGTGCACTCACAGTGAGGTTGTCCCTTAGTAGCTGCATGATCAGCGTGCTGTCTTTGTACGAGTCCTCGTTCAAGGTGTCGAGCTCGGCGATCGCCTCGTCGAAAGCCTGCAGGGAGGATCAGAGGGGTTCTTAAAAAAGCGCGCACACACACACACCTGACACCCACCCACATAGGGCTGGGCGATATGGAGCAAATCAAATATCACAATATTTTTGACCAAATACCCAATTTTCTATATCAGAAATTTGGGCTTCTTTTTAACCAAATTGTCAAAACCAAATAAAGTGGATTGTTTCGTACAACGCTCTTCACAAGTCAAATAAATGATCACACGTTGGGAAGACCTTAAACTTTTTTTTGACGAAAACATCAGGGAAACGTGTCCAAAACTCTTTGGCCGAGAAAAACTAAAAGTTGCATGGTCGACGGGAAGACAACACAAGGGGTTAAATAAAAGTCCCTTTGTGTTATCAGTAACATGTAGTCGCCTTTCTAGCGGTTTCAAAATGAATTTTAGTTTGCATGTGATCAAGTTGAATGTACTTGACTTTTGTAGTGTACACATGAACTCCGCTTTGACATAAAGGGACATCCTGCACAGCCTGCACATTTGAACTACGCAGAGAAAAAAAAGAAAGAAAAAAAGTCCACATAAGGTGGAACAATACAGCGATGTCAGCGATAGATTTACTAAACCACAGCCTTGTACCTGGAAAACATTTAAATGCTAATGAAAAAAGGCAAAGACGGTAGAAAGAAAGAAGTAAAGGCAACAATAGGTCAAAAATGGTAAAAAAAAAAAAAAGAAGAGTAAAAAAAAAATGTTTTGGAAAAAAAAAAAATTAAGACATTTTAAAAAAGCTATAAAAACTTTGAGAAAAAACAGTAGAAAGAAGGAGACACTAGAGCGACAAACTTCGAAAAAAGCTGAAAAAAAAGGCAAGAATAGGTCAAAACAAATTACAAAAACCTTCAAAAAAAAAAAAGGTGACAAACTTCAAAAACAGCAACAAACTTTGAAAAAAGCAACAAAGTTGGAAGAAAAAAAAAAGAAAAAAAGACAGTTACTACAGCCTTGTAACTGAAAAAAAATCTTACGTACCCCCTGCAGTCCTCTAAAGTACCCCTAAGGGTACACAAACCCTAATTTGAGAAACACGGGTCTAAAGGGAGTAACCAAAGTGTAGTGTCACCCACCTGCTTGGCCAGAGTGCAGGCCTGCTCGGGCGAGTTGAGGATTTCGTAGTAGAAGACGGAGAAGTTGAGGGCCAGGCCCAGCCGGATGGGGTGTGTTGGCTGCATGTCCTTCTTGCTGATGTCGAAGGCTTTCTGGTAGGCCTGCTGAGAGCTGTCCACCGTGTCTATAAAACACACACACACACACACACACACACACACACACACACACACACACACACACACACACACACGTCAGTTTGATTTGGCCGTGCATGCTGATCCTGAACACCATTCATCAGTAGTCTCAAAGACCCGTTTTACATCAACACACACTCTGCACAAACACCGCCGTCGCAAACAGGAGGAGCCCGTTTACTGTGACCTGCGGTCAATACGGTCCTCTGATAGAACCTTTTTGGTATGTGACCGCAAACAAAATTAACTACCTTGTTAACATGTTCACTGTCTTAGTTTTGTGTTAGGACCCAATCAGTGACGTCGCGCTAACACACACAAAAAAATAAAAATAAAAATCACTTCCAGGTGGCCGTTGATTTTAGAGATGCACCAATAGACCGGCCGGTGACCGGAATTGGCCGGTTTTCACGTGCTCGGCCATGACCGGCAGGTCAGTCTGACATATGCCGATTTCATGCCGGTCAATGCTACAATTAACTGACATCAGTTATACGAGTTACAGTTCTCAAGCGCAACACACAACAAAACAAAACAAAAAAACAAAACACACACACACACACACACACACACACACACACACACACACACACACACACACACACACACACACACACACACACACACACACACACACACACACACACACACACACACACACCTTTATCTCAACTTTTCCACTGTGTGTCGTGCGTACCCGCTCGCAGTGTGAAGCGCAATTGTTGCACGTGTAGGGAACCTCGTGAATTAACCTGCAACATGTCAGCTGTTTGGAAATTCTTCAGCACGTGTGCAGAAGATAACAAGTTTGCAATATGCAACACCTGCAAGGAAAACGTGGGGCGTGGAGGGATAACACCAAAAACCACATTTTTTTTAGTTAGATATTGGATGTGAAAAGAAGGAAATGGTTCCAACATTGCACTTTACATCTTCAAATTTCCCACACCAGGAGTCATTTATATAGTTCTATTTTATGGTGATCCATTATCTGTTGAAAAAATTTTCTATTAAAGAAAAGATAGAAAATAAATATTTGTGTGTGCTATAAAGTGGTTAGAAAAAATGAAAGCTGAAATCGGCTAAAACTCAAAAGTAGTAATCGGTGCATCTCTAGTTGATTTGAATGGTGGAGACATGTGAAATCTGTAAAACTTGTTTATTTCGGTTGTCATTTTCAGCCCCAACAGTAACATTTAAAAGATATATAGTTAAACACGGAGGTCCGACCCATCTGGCGTCTCTGCTGTGTTTAGTTCCTGTCCTGTTGCTTTGCTAGCTAAAGCTAATCTAACATTGGGAACAGCAACATCTGTTGGTGGTATAGAAATAGAGATTTCTTTTTACTTTACCCTCTGCCCCGACGACTAGCGTTATAAGCTAATTAGCGGTTTGCGCTAAAGCCGGTCACATTCGATTAGCATGAAAACATATCCCAGAGAACGGTCGACCAATACCCACGAGTTATTAACCCCTAGGTTCATTTTGCGCCGGATTTCTCCTCTAAAACATGCATTTTAGATGAATGAGATTGAGAGATGATGCAGCTGTTCCTCGCCCCCGTTTACTCAGCGCCATCAAACTCTACGTACTGGACGCAGGGGTTTTCCACCCAAAAGTTAATGTAAACAAAGCCTGTGATTGGGACCATTAGCATTGCTAACATTTGCCAATTAGCATTAAACACAAAGTGCAGCGGAGGCTGAGGGGAATGTCAGTAGTTTTGCAGATATTTGGACATAAACTTAAGTAACGGATGATTTTAAACGTTGACCTGATGATGCCGTGACATGGAAAGCCGCTGGATCGCCAAAGTTATTAGAAGTCATCCTGAGGGGAATATGAAGGGCTGTGTAATTTGTGCAAACTTTTAGACAAAAAATAAATAAATAAATAAAAAAATAAAGACCAGCTGATGGCGACCATGAATGTCTTCACAAAATGTCACGGCAATCAGTCCAGTCATTATGTAGAGATATTTCAGTCTGGACCAAAAGGGATGAAACCCCGTTCGATAGTTGAAGAAAAAAAATCCAGTCTAATAAAAAAAATAAAAAATATTCCATGTGCGACTGTATGGAACCTTTGCTTTAGGAGGATTAGTGCACATGTCATGCTGCCATCAGTTAAGCCAGTAGAGTGGGTCACTATCTAGTCTCAACTTCCTACACAATGGCTGCCAACCTGGCAACAAACCATTCAGGTTACTGTCTGAATGAGTCTCCATCAGCATTACCGACAGGAGCTTCGGCAAAAGGATCGAAATAGAGACGGCACAAGACTGGTTTGATGAGACGATTAGGCCATTTCGACGTCATCTTCATCCGATGATTCGTTTGTGACCTTTCGAAGGTGTGACATGTCTAATTTTTAAATATCAGTGTCGCTGTGAAGCCTTGGCATGACTCATGTGAACAAATGACATCATGGCTGAAACCGTTCCCATAAACCCTGACACACACCTTTCCCATAAACCCTGACACACACACACACTTTTTTTTTTAAGTCTCTCAGTTTGTGCTTTAAAACAATCTGGCAGACTATCCACCTAATCCAACCTGTACCACCGTCTCTGTTATTGCCTAATTTGTTTAATGAAGCTTAGCGTTAGTTCATGCAGGGCACGGAAGTCATACGCCTGCTGATTGGATAATCATTCCTATCAGACACACAAACACACCAATCACAGCCATTCTAACATCAAGGCGGTCCTTTTAAACGGGACTCCCTCCTCACTGGTCCCTGCTACACTGATGCAGCTTCACTCATGCTTTGCCTCCGCCCATCCCCAGCTTCCACCTTCCTAGTTCAGAGTCCTAACATGTCTCACTTTAAAATGGTTTTTAACGTCTTTTGGCTCACTTTTTCCTTCTTTTTTTTATACCGGGGTCTGCATGAGGCTCCCTGTCTCAGCTTAGCATGCTGCTTGGCTGGTCCAGGAAGCATTACCAAGGCGGAGCCATCAGCGCCAAGCATAACTGTATTTCCATTTTTTTTTTTTGCAATAAATGGTTAAATCTATGACGAGAGTGTTCCTGACTCAACAGTAATTATACCACTGCATCAAATGTCATTCGATATTTCCGGACAAGAGCATAGTCAAGTCTAGCATAAGGGGTGTAGCGATGCACAGCGATCTGGATCCATGTATGGATTCAATCTTATCGATACAAAGTGAAAATCTTGAAGACTTACCTTTCTTTTGAAATTCCCACTTTATATTTAGTATTTTTATTAAAAAGACCAGTTTGTTTGTAATTTAGTAAATGTATCTTTGTCTAAAGAATCAATATAATAATCATATTGTGATAAAACGTGCGATCCATCATGTGGTTTCACAAACACCTGATTTCTATGGTATCTTCAGAGAATGTTTAGGGTCTACCACCGATGACGGTTGGTGCGGTAGTGGATTACCAATTGAAAACAGAGCTTTTGGCTCTTAGCCAATCAGGTTTTTACAGGAACATTTACTCTGAGCAACACCGCAAACAGAAACAGACTTTTGTGTGAGCAATAAAAAGGGTTAGCCTTTGACTAGCCAGGTGCCACGCTGAATAAGGACTCCTCCCTTTAACAGGGTTCAAACTCCCTGAGTCAACAAACGCCACTCTGCACAACTGTCTTAACTTGTACAGTTTCCCCAAATGAAGAAACGTGCTGGAACTAGATCTAGTTGCTCCTCCTGTAAAAAAATAAATAAAAAGGGGGATTGAACGCATTGCTCATTTCCCTGACAAAATCAGAGCGAAAGAACAATGAGACAATGTTTCTTCAATGTGTCAAACCCACAGACACACACACACACACACACACACACACACACACACTCACCCTTCTTTGAGTCCCCAGAGGCCACCTCCGACAGGTATCTGAAGTAGTCTCCTTTCATTTTGAGGTAGAACACCTTGCTCTCCGCCTGAGATGCGTTGGGAATGAGGAATTTGTCGAGCAGATTCTGAAACAGACGAGATGACCAGAAGGGTTCAGAAAAACAGGCCAGCAGAGTCTGTATTTACACAGAACAACGGCAGGGTAACACACACAGCAACCTGCCAGTGGAAAAGGAAGTTGACAGCTTGATTATAGATGGTTTTACTAGCACATTACTTTGCACTGCAGCCTTTGCTAAAACCCAGAGGGGGGTGTGTGTGTGTGTGTGTGTGTGTGTGTGTGTGTGTGTCTGAGGCGTGGCACTGAGTCTACGTGAAGCCCAGTGTGTGATGACGTGATGGGTGTGGTCTCCTATTTGATAGCTCCTTCGGTGGGAACAGACAATGAAGTTTTATCTTAAAAAAAAACACATTTCTGTAGCTCACTGGCCAACGGAATGCTGACAATCAGGTCAGATGTTTCGTGTACATGCCAACATCTCAGAAAGAACTCCTTTGAACGGATAATTTACTCTCTGGAGGACTGAGCCAGACTGAGGTGAAAACTTCCAGCTTTGTTTCAGTGATTACGTTTAGATCTTTCAACCACGGGGACCGCTTTAAATCTGCTTAATCCGTGGCCGGTTAGCTCGGTTGGTACAGCGGGCGAACATATGTAGATGCTAGGTGGTCGCGGAAACACCGTCCGTCAGCGATACAACATTGGTAACACTGATTTAACGAAGCTTCGAGGCAAGTCATTTTGCATCGAGGATTTTTTGTAATCGAATTATTCGAGGAATCGTTTCAGCCCGATTCATGGCTTCAAAAGAACTTCTATAGTTTTATTCTAAAATACTAATATACTTGATGTTACATTCTTTTTGACATCCGAGTGAACACACCAAAGCAATGCCTCCATGCGATTTTGCTACTTTTTCTACTGTGGTGGCTACACCTTTAATGTCTCTGGTTGCATCAGCCCAGCGGTTCCCAACCGTTTGGCTTGTGACCCAAAATGCTTTGGTTTTAGTGGAAACCGGACTTGTGAGCAGCTCTTCGATTGATTTTAAAAAGGCTTTATATAGGAGTTAAAAGTATTAAATATTTTCCTAGAAAAAAGGCAAACGTAATCTGTTTTGTTTTTCTTCCTTACAACATGGTGTGGCACCTCAAGATTTATTTTGGCATTCCTATGCGAGATAAAGCTGCAAAGATTAATCCATTAGCTGTCAACTATTAAATTAAATCACTGACTATTTTTACAATTGGTTTAAGTAATTGAAGAAAAAAAAAAAAAAGTAAAAATTCTCTGATCCCAGCTTCATAAATGTGACTATGTTCTGGTTTCTTCTCTCCTCTGTGACAGTAAACTGAATATCTGGGAGTTGTGGACAACACAAGAGATTTGAGGACGTCATCCTGGGCGTTTGGGAAACACTGAGCCACATTTTTTCACCATTTTCTGACATTTTAGAGACCAAACAACTTATTCGAATAATCAACAGAGTGATCGACAATGAAAACCAACATTTGTTGCAGCTCAAGTTTATACTCCAGTGTCCGCCACGGTTCGATTTCTCCCACCACGGTATCAGAAATATATATACAAAAAGCCGTCAGCTTGTCAGCAGTGACTGTAAAGAGCACGTCTACGGAGAATAGCGCGAGGAGAAAAGGGAGAAAGAAAAAAGAGATAGGCTGTCCGGAGGACCCGGTTGAGATGGCATGTATGCATTCGCGAGAACTGTAAGTCGTATAACTTATATTGTCAGTTAATTTAAGCCTGTATTAGTCTATAGTTCTTGCACATTTTTAGTTTCACCTTCACCTGCTAGCTAAATTGCACGTGGCTGTTGATTCAATACAACGCCCTTGATATCATATCATGGCATAGTAGACTAAACTGTGATTTCATACATTCATGAAACATATTGGGGGAAATTCATTCAACATAATTCACAGCCAAATAACAATTAAAAGTATTAAGTTATTTGAACATTTATAACCTAACCTAACCTGGCACTGCCTCTGATTTGGTGTCTGCTGTGGTGTGCAGTGCTGCTCGGACCGTGCGCCGCTTCCCTTTTTTTCCTCCATAAACTCCGCTCTCAGCTACTTTGCCAGTTGCTGCATGAACTTCCTCCGGGACATTTTACAGCTGGTGCACTCCTTGGAGAGGATGTGTGTAATGATTCCAGCCAGTTGTAGCATGTATAAAGTTATATGAACACGTAGACAGCTACCGGCCATCTAAGACGTGTACAGACCTTTCACAGAGCCATCGCCCGGTGCTTTTCTTCTGATTCAGAACCATCCACGCCGTAGCCTACGTTACCGACTCTGGCTTTGCCTTCGGCCCATCGGTGATGCCCACACTTGTTACTCGAGACCGCTAGTTACGTTTCTCTGACAGAGACTATGATTATTACTAAGCAACCAAGATGCATCTTCAACCATGCAAAAGATTAAAAACAAAACCGCGAAAATCCGAGCAGTCAATATGACAGTGTATGGCCAAAATAGGTAAAAGGGATTGTATTTTCTATGCCTTTTGTGTAATGTACAGTATATAAAAACTATTTTAAATGAAAATACAGACTTTTAGGAAAAGTCAGGTACCAGCAGGATTTTTTTTATTTTTTTATTTAGCAAAGTTATTACACATAAAAATGACCGTCCTGGCCGTTCTAGTGTAACCGAGCCTTGGAGTTATTTTTCCAAAAGCCAAGAAAAACCAAATGCACACTGCAAGGCTGCCAACTTTGCCACTGAGGCAAATATGCAATTAGTTTCATTATGAATGGTTTCATACTATAGCCTATTTTGGGTTTTGGTTTCCCTATGAAGAATTTCTTGTAGAATTCATTTTGTAGACCTACAGTTCCTCAAAAATACAGTTCAATGAAAATATGCCTCATTGTGTGTGAATAGAGGTGAATAAATATATTTTTTTGTGTTGCAGCGAAGTGTCAGTTCTGTTTAATACGTAAAACATTTGGCGGCGGGGCGCGGGAGGTGGGGGGGGGGTCCGACAGATCTGCCCCCACTGCTAAAAAAAAATCCTAGAGGAAACACTGTAGTCCATTTCAAAACAGAACATACATAATACATATTTGTTGCTTTTAGTCTAATCAATTTGCAATATCTTCCAGATCAAGGTCCCCGACATTTTTTTGTCCCGCTGATGCACGGCAGATTTCCCCTCCCAAGCTCGGCGCTGCTTTAAGGACAGCATGTCTCCAGCCGTGCCTCCCTCCCATCATTCCTACAGCACCACATCACTGCACAGGCTTCCAGCTTGACCTTCAAGATATTATTAGAAGTCTTCTCAGGCGCTAAAATCTGCGTCTGGTTAGACCTTGAGCCATTTCGGTTTCCTACTCGGGCCTGGCAGTGTGAGGGTTGTTCATGAGGCCTCAATCTGTTCAATCAAAGAGCTACACCGACGCTGAAAAGGAGTGTAATAATAGGGGCTCTTTAAGGAAAGACTGACCATAAACTAACAGTTTTTTTTGGTTACAGTGATCTTCGTATCTTCACAAGGGTCTGCGCCCCTGAAGAGGTTCCTCAGAGTCACCACCAAATTGTTGTTTAATACTTTTTTTCCCCTAAAATTAATAATTCTAAACATTTTTTTTTACATAAACATGAATCCATCCTAACAATCACAACAACATTGATGATAGGCTTACTGGCCTATAGACAAGGTAGCCAGCCACTATGGTAGCCATCCACAGATACAGTTAAGCTAATGGATTTACTGGGCCTTCCATATGCATGTTTGACATTCAAACATGATGATATATGAATATGGTAATAGTAGCTTAGTATTGTAGGGCACCATTAAAAGCTATGTGTAAAGGCTTTAGGCCACCCAACACATTACTGCAGGTTTATGATGCAACTCAATTTTATACAATCTACAGTACAGGCCAAAAGTTTGGACACACTTTCTCAGTCAATGCGTTTCCTTTTATTTTTTTATTTACATTGTAGATTCTCACTGAAGGCATCAAAACTATGAATGAACACATATGGAATTATGTACTTAACAAAAAAGTGTGAAATAACTGAAAACATGTCTTATATTTTAGATTCTTCAAAGTAGCCACCCTTTGCTTTTTTTATTAATAAGGGAAAAAATTCCACTAATTAACCCTGACAAGGCACACCTGTGAAGTGAAAACCATTTCAGGTGACTACCTCATGAAGCTCATTGAGAGAACACCAAGGGTTTGCAGCGCTATCAAAAAAAGCAAAGGAATCTAAAATATAAGACATGTTTTCACTTATTTCACACTTTTTTGTTAAGTACATAATTCCATGTGTGTTCATTCATAGTTTTGATGCCTTCAGTGAGAATCTACGATGTCAATAGTCATGAAAATAAAGAAACACATTGAATGAGAAGGTGTGTCCAAACTTTTGGCCTGTACTGTATGTAGTAGTGGGTCCCAGTTAGGGTTCCTTGGCCTAAAAGAACATCAAACCCCTGCTCTAAACTATCCGTTTTCTGCATCTCAACTGCAGCACGCGGGGCACCCTGGTGGCCGGGTATTGAAAGCATGATTCGCTACATATTGCATAGTAATTAATATGGCCATTATAGTTTGAACATTGTGAAAAATGATTACACTTCAAAAACACGCATGCAACCGCGCCACATTCACTCATGTCAACAAATATGGCGGCGCGCGATTGTGCAGCGGTTACAAGCTCTCCTGTCGGTGTATATTTATACAAGTACAGCCACACTGAACTAATCAATACAGGACTACGATACAACACAGCCGTTAGGAGAGCCTTCCAGGCGGCTCATAACATCCCGGAGGACATAGTCAGACAGGGCGCTGCGTAGGTTGTCGTCGGCAGCTAGCACGCCGAGCTAGCTACCGGCAGGATGAGACAAGAACTCCGATAAGACCAGAGGCGGAGGACTGCATTTTTGTGCACAATGAATGGAGTACCAACCGCAGGATCGTTGCCCAGCAGGGCTCACCTGACCTGGAGCCCTGTCGGTAACCACGAAAACAGCACACTGCCGTCTACATAGCCCCCGATGCTAACGCTAGCACAAGTTTGGCTCACCGCTAACCATAGGGAACAAACTGCAGCGTGATCACCGCGTCCTTAAAGTCTGTACTGTACTTTTTCCAGCATTTAGATTCTATTACTAGAGGGAAGAACACACTAGACTATGTATACTCTAACATCAAGAAAGCACACAGAACTGCTCCTCTCCCTCACCTGGGCCAGTCAGGTCACATCAACTATTCCTGATCCCAGCATAAATCCTGGTCAGAAGGACTATCCAAACCTGGCCTGACACGGCCCTATCTCATCTCCAGGACTGCTTCCAATAAGGACATGGTTGTGTGCAATATGTTACAGAACAGAGCCCTTTGCTTATTGTTATGACTTCATCTTGCTTGTATGCTGCACAGCTCACATTACAGCAGAGGTGAACAACTGAATGTTTACTCAGAGTTCAATGTTCCTACACTAGTTCAATTAGTATTAGTAGAGTATTAGTATTTTCTCTTTGAATTGTTTTTACTTGAATACTTACATTTTAAAGAAAATAAATAACTTTTCATTTCAACATTGTGCCCATTATCATCAGTGATTAAGTAACTCAGACTTTCAAAAACACATTTTTAAAAGGATATCGTCTAATTTGGCAAAAATATTGAGATATTATTTTTTGTCCATATCACCCACCCCTACCTGGGATGTCCGCTGAATAAAATCTAATCCTTTAGTCAAAAGGGGACCGTGAGCCTTAAGGCCGAGGTATGCGCAAACAGAATTAGTTTATTGTACGACTACTTTGTACGACGCTGTCAGACCACGTAGGAAGGCAAATCTATTTATAGCTTCCAAATGGCCTTACTTGAATCCATCATAGAAAGGGGCTCTTGCTCCACACTTTTGGACAATCTGTCATGGAAGGCATTCAACTGACACAAAGTGGCCGTCTGACAAGCACTTCAGTCAAAGCGTACCGAAGCCTTGAGGGTGTTCAGACCGACAGCTACGCCCTGTCAAAAAAATCACGGCTTTCTCATTAATTTCAATCCGACCCACGGTGTATCACCACGCAACATAACATCACCTGGCAACGCGATGTGTTGACCGATCAAATGCACACACAAACCGAGGTATGAATTAGCACAACCTTTATGCATTTCTTTCACATCTACTGCAGCCATATTCACTGTGTTCACTCGGATGGAATCACTTCACATGGGTAGGCACTTGTAATGACATCTCAAACATGTTAAGAGGCTAAAAGCACGTTTAAAACCTGCCGTGTGGGGCGGCCTCTAGCTCACCCAGTGAGAGCGTTCGCCCCATGTTGGCCGAGTCCTGCAGCGGCACGGGTTCGAATCCGACCTGCTGCCCTTTGCTGCGTGTCAACCCCCCATCTCTCTCCCTCTTTCATGACTATCCACTGTCTCTACACAATAAAAAAGGGAAAAGCACCCAAAAATAATCTTAAAAAAAAAAATATATAAAATAAATAAATAAATAAACTTGCCCTGTTTCAGCCTCCTGGGTACTAACGCTAGCAGGAGGATAACACGGTGTAGGCAACAGCGATTGTTTGTTTCTCTCGCTACTGACAGCACTCCAAATGTACAAACAACAGAGCTACGTGTCGAAATCGACCGGAATTCTCCTTTAACTTTCTCCCCCGACAGTGGTCAGTTCACAAATTAAGACGTAGTATTAGCAGGTTCATAAACTATATTAATTTAAATAAAACACCCCATTGTCTTTTGGAATCTACATGCAGGCAGCCCACCTCTCCCCTGTGCCCAAACACAAACTATATGCATCTTTACACGGCTTGTGCCGCAGTGTTGCCTTTCCAATCAAGCACTCGTTTGCCTCTGCACCAAGTGAAGGCATAAGAATAAGGCAGATACACCCACGTGGGGTAGCAACTTGCTAGCAAGACCAAAAGCTAAGAAGAAAATTAAAGCTTTGTTTGACAACTCTAACCAGCTGCCAGCGCTGCTGCTAGCAACATTACACGAGTAACTCCATGTGACCGGTATACTTCCACAGCCAGGAGGGATCAGCTCCAGTGTGCTTTCTTCCACCATCTTTCCCTCTTCCTCCACTGCTCCGTCTTTATACCTTCTGTACCACTCCTCCACCCAGCTTATTCTCTCCCTCCCTCCCTCCCTCCCCCTCTCACTCCCTGCCCGCCCGCCCTTTCCCCATCCCTCTCCATACCAGCACGTCGTGGCAGATTTCTTGGAGTTCAGCCTCGATCTTCATACGGTATTCGCGGGCCATCTGCTGTTTCTTCTCGTTCCCCTCCGTCTTCTGCTCGATGCTGGAGATGACGCGCCAGGATGAGCGGCGGGCCCCCACCTGACAGAAGAAAAAAAAATGTCAACGAAAGAACCGACGTTGGCAGACAACATCTTGTACACAGGACTGGATAAATAAAGCTGAAATAATACATATTTAGTAGGATAGACTGGGGTTTTAATAGAGGATTACAACCACAATTTTTTGGTGTCAATTCTGAAACTATTTTACTGCACACTTTGCAGATCAACAACATAGAAGGACAATATTGCAATGTGGCCGTTTCTTTGTCATAAAACCTGATAATCTGGGTCACAGAATTCCGCATAATTTTCCATAGATTCAATTTTTTTTTTTATTAAACTCAGAACGTTAACACAACTGCTTATAACGCTGAAATGATGTAGGCCAAAGAAATAATGAGAGAGTAACATTTAAATCAACCACCAAGTATGAATGAAGACTTTCATAATAGTTCGTTTTTAAACTTTATAATAAATATTAACCTTTTCTGCCGACGGTTGGCCGTCAGGTTGGCGTGTCAGGGGCTTTACACTATCCTCTTGGTTGGGTTACAGCGAGCTCTAATTTGTGATTTTATATTCAAGACTTTAAAATCTTCATGAAAAACAAAAGCAGAGCAGCGAGACTACAACAAGTTGATTTATTAATTAATTTGAGTTTACCCATTACTTGTTGTAAAATCTTGTTTCTTATCTTACAGTCAGTTTAGGGCTGCACAGTGTATAATTGTTTTTATAATTGTTTTTGTTCTTCGCGATATCAAGCGGCACAATAATCACATCGCGAAAGACCGATAACATTTATAATAAGTTTATTTGATTCACAGCTGCTATATAGTGTTTTGACCTCGACATCCCAACTGCATTTTACCGCAAACTTGCCTAGTTTACTTTTTAAAGCAGGCGCAATCGCTTGTGTAAAGGTGACAGACGTTGTGTGCACAGGAGGAGGGGCTGTGTGTGTGTGTGTGTGTGTGTGTGTGTGTGTGTGTGTGTGTGTGTGTGTGTGTGTGTGTGTGTGTGTGAGACGCAAGACCGAGACACTGAGGAGAGCACGGAAAGGAAATGCAGCTGAACGAATACGCTGCGTGTTTTAAATAACGTTAAAAAAATAACGAAACAATGTGCGGCGGCAGGTGTCTATTGTGCGGCGCACCGGCACAAATGAGTCTATTTGTGGGAAACACTGCAAAATAATCGCAATAGATATTTTTCTTATATTGTGCAGCCCTAATTCCAAGCATCTACAGATTTGGGGGAGGGGGGACAAAAAAAAATAAAAATAAAAGAGCCATCGGAGGGATGCCGTACCACGTTCTTGTAGGCGACAGAGAGCAGGTTGCGCTCCTCGTTGCTGAGCTCCAGGCCCTGCTCCGTCACGGCCTTCATGGCAGCCGCCATGTCGTCGTAGCGCTCGGCCTGCTCGGCCAGCTTGGCTTTCTGCACCAGGTCGTTCTTATCCATTTTGAGGCTGCAGGGAGAAGAACAGGAGTCAGAAAGACACTTTTAAGTGTTTGGGACTTGCGCATGGAGGCTCTCCATTTACCAGCTGGAACACGCAACAAAAAAAAGGAAGACAGAAATACGGGTGTGCGAGATCTGAGGGACCAGGATATCAGGTCGATGGCGAAGAAGGGGAAAGGGAATTAAGAGAAAAGAAAAACCACTAGCGTGGAAGAGCCAGAGTATTGGGCTAGAAGCTGAAACGTATAAAAGATGCTTAATCATTTTATAAACCCATCCCCATCACTGGTCATGCAAAGGCTAATTACTCAACTGTCACTGATTGGATCCTAATATCTAGAGCTGGACTCAAATATTCTCTGGTTAGGTAGGTATTCGATTTTCAACACTAGGATTCAAATATTCATTTTATTTTCTCTTCAATACGGTAATATCCAAATACTTGAAAAAAAAAAAAATAATGCAGCTCTATTGCGTCCATGTCAGCTGAGAACGGAGAAATGTCGAGTTATAACCGAGCAGTCTGACGTGTAGAGCTCTGGGTGGTTATACTGCAGCAGCCTGGTATGGTTCAGGCGATTTAATGAAGGTAGAAATAGTGGCCTTGATCAGAAGCCAATCGAATATTCGGTACCGATTACTACCAAAGCTTCAAAGCACAAAAAAAAAAAGTATTCGGGACAGCCCTACTAATACCACATACAAAAAAGGTAACAAATAGAATATACCAGCAAAGCCCTAACAGGACTTTAGAAAATGTCAAGAGGCCTTTTCAATTCCAGCGTCCTTCATCCCAGAGGGCTTTCTGCTCACCAAATGAATCTGTAGGTCTAAGTAGGCCACAGCCTCGCCTCCATCTCCTTTACATCTACACATCCCAGCATAAACTCTCCACTATGGGCTTTCACCTGCTATAAGCGTCTACATTTGCATGTCTCATGTATTTCATTCACTTATAAACCCCCTTAGCTCTACTGCTAAGGAATGAACAAAGTGGAAGTAAAAGATGTTAATACGCCCACACCAGAATCCAGCTTTACCCTCACATCGGCATACTAACAAGTTTGATAACCTAGCGATGTGACCACCCGTCCACCAGAGGGAAATTAAAACACCACCCTGTCGTGTTCAAGGATCCTTGAACCTGATGCCCTGTGGAAGGAGGGGGTTGAGGGTGGGGTTTCCCCACGGAGGTATAGGCTCTGATATATAAAACGATAAAGTATCATTTATTGTAGCTCAACTCTATTTCCACCCCCCGTATCAATTCCATCTCGGTTTTCACCTAAAGCTTGGTTTTTTTTTCCTAGAAGGTTTTAGTTGCAGATATTATATATAAATTTGAATTGTTTCAATGAACCTGGTCTCCAGTCTGATTCCAGATGTCGAGTTGCCACAGATGCAGGGTTCTAATCCAACATAATAAGCATCACTGTGATTCATAGTAAATCCAAAACCAAGCCAGAAAAAAAAAACAAGTTATGAAATATGTAAAGTAATTCGACAAAGAATAAAAACAGCCTGTGGGCTGGCTTTCTCTCATTAAAATGTTTTGGCAATTGCTGAGAACTTGCTGAAGAACAGAGGGTAAAATGTCAGCATAATATTGATGAATCACCAAGCCCAAAAAGGAGGTGGCCTAATAGAAACCATTTAGCCTCCTGGACCTTTACAACAATTAACGATAACAAATGTAATTTGGCTTTGTTGACACCAAATGTCAACAAAAAATTTTTCCCTTCAACTCAACGTTTAGTAAAAGCATCACTGGCGGCAGTTCCTGGGGCTGGGACGATATGCTTTTGTCCCGATTTGATCCGTTCACCATACGTGGGTGCCGATTCGATTGGCGCTCGCGATTTTCATTTATTGCGATTCTAGAAGCATTGCGATTCCACAGTATTGAGTATTGCGATTTTCTTTTCCTTTAACAAAATACAAAAAGTTGAAAAATACACTTCTAGAGACAAAAAAATAAATAAAATCACAATACATACAATTTTTGTCCCACCCTTAACAGTTACAGTATCTGGGGACATCTATACTATACAAATCAGAACACTGCTTTTTTTTTTTTTCCACTTATTGTTCTTTGCAAAAGTGCTCGAGCCCGGTCGTGTTTCATGGGGACTGTTGGTGAACAGCGATCTCCCAAGTCCCGCCGCAAACTGCTGATTGGACCAAGGTATGGTGTAACCACTCCCAGGACATTATTTGTTTAAAGCCACTCCTTGGTGGATTTGTGCTGGAAAATAAATCTCCTAAGTCACAGTTCTCTAAAACGACTGCAGCAACCTTTACTCTTGGAAAGGTGTTTTATTGCATTCATGTCATGTCTCACATGCCTTCACAAGCCGCACCCCCTCCCCACAGCATGACATAGCACCAACAGGCGTCATGCTGATGTGCAGTTCCTGGCTTAAGCCTAATGGTGAAAAAGCTCCACTTTTCATCTTCAATTCATAGATCTTTCCTTCCCATTTCTTTCAGCGTTTGCCATGTTCTTGCAGATGCTAGGTATAGATGAGGTATGTTGCAATTTTGTGTTTCCCCTATAATTGTACAAGACGGGAACCCCCCACCAGGCCAGAAAAAAAGAAATGGAATGCAAAAAACATCGGCAAATATCCATTGACGCACTGCCGTAAGTCCCTAAAAGAGGCAACTGTCTGTGGTTAGTTTACGTCTGTAGCAGCAGGACAGTCGAGCGGGTTATCTAAACTGCTAAAAATCGGTTGAAACGTTGCTGGTAGCCTACCGGTTGCAAACTCGGCAGTGAACTACACGCCAACATGCGGACGGTTTCGGGGTTGTGCCTTTAGCTGAGCCGGACCAGGGAATATTTGGTTTAAAAACTGATCGGTAACGCCATTTTGCCCTCATTGTTCTCTGTGAATTTAGCTGGAAGTGATGTAACGTAGTGTTTTATGTGGAGTGAGCACTGTGCCAGACTCCGTTTTAAAAAAATTAGCTTTTTAAACGCTACATTGCTTGTAAGGAAATAACGGGAGTAACAGGGGAATCAAATTTAAAAAGGGACGTATATTTTTTCTTTTAAAAAATGACTAATGCCAATGTGAAGAATGGGTTGTGTGGATTTTGAAAAGTAACTGATAAAAATATACTGATAACTTGAACGTGTTAAACTTGGTGTGGTGGTAAGCGCCTGCAGTCAACCTAGGAGAAAGCCCCGAGTAGCGTTCTCTTCTTTAAGCCCTCTACGCTGTTAAGGTTAAGTTGCAACTGGTAAAGCAGCCGTCAGTGTACGGTGTGTTCCATCTCAGCAATGGAGAGCTGCTACAGCGCTCTGGGTGGCCTCAATCGATAGTGCTCGTCCCACATGAAAAGTGAGTTTATCCCAAAGCGACCACATGGCACAAAGGTATTCGTGGCAACGATTACAACTAGAATCTATGAGTCGTCTACTGTAAGTGATAGATGGGAGCCGGCTCCTCTCTGAGAGCTGCTTCTTTTTTATTTTATTTATTAAAACAAGACGGAAGAGTAGGATGATCCGATGTTTTTGTTAAATCATTCCAGAAACAACATTTTGGTAATAACATTAGATCTAAGCACGTTGCGCCGGTCCTACCAGGAAGTCGCGTGTGTTTGCCGTTTTTACATTAAGGTTTTTATACAAAACACACAATGCAAAATGACAGTGGCGGGACGTTTAGGTTTGAATCTGATCCAAAATCATTATCCTAGTGATTATCATCATTATTTTGCAGATAAACCCAGCAACCCCCGCACCCTCAAAAAAGGAGAAAGAACGACGAGCTAGAGCTGGGCACTGAGACTAGATATCGTCTTAGAGTTTGGATATTGTAATATGGCATGAGTGTTTTTCTGGTTTTAAAGGCTGTATTACAGTAAAGTGATGTACTTTTCTGAACTTAGCAGACTGTTGTAACTAACTATTATTTGTACCTTTACCCACTTAGTCATTAAATCTACATTACTGAAGATTATTTATCTAAAATCTCATTGTGAAGATGTTTTGTTAAAGCACCAATTGTAAACCCTAGAATACCTCCACAATATCGACATCGAGGTATTTGGTCAAGAATATTGCGATATCTGATTTTCTCCATATCGCCCAGCCCTACGATGAGCTCTCGGAAAAGAGCCATAAGATCTGTCCCCCTTCAAAGAGACGTAATTCCCATCCCTAATTACATCGTATTTTTGTACTCCTGACATTTAATAGAGGTGGCTCAATAGTTGCTGTTGCGGTTATCTTCCATTTAATTCATGGTGTCGGATAAGGGTGCATCATTTTTTCCCCCATGTGTAAAAATATTGCCCGGTCAATTTAATTGTTCATGTTTGCGAGCTACGGATAATTGTCAATAAATCAATAAATACTTGAAATATCTTGCCACTTCAGGGTTGGGCAATATAACAATATTTACCGTCAGTTTATATAGATATGGCAACGATTTGGAGGATATCTCAGGTTGTTGCAAACCAATAAGGAGGGCCGCTTTACAAGATAATTGTATGAATTTTTCATCAATGTTATGAAGCCCCCTGATTCATCAGGTACTTCATCTGCTGGATTAGCCAAATATAGACATGTGTGACAGCATGACCGCAGACCTCACATCTGAAAGAAATGGTAGGTCAAAGATCTTCAACAGGCGGTCCGGGACCCCTAGGGGTCCTCAGCATTGCTGAAGTGTGTGTGTGTGTGTGTGTGGGTGTGGGTGGAGGGGGAGTAATTAAAATGTAATTAAAATATATCTAAAAAAAATTCTATTAGCATAAATCCAACATACACTATGTAAAGATGAATCTTTTTTTAATTTACACAACTTGATGATGATGATTATGATGATGACAACAGGCTTACTGGCACATCAATGGCACAGTTCCAGTGCTGATTCAAGAGCTGAATCGTAAAATCCATCATCTGCCGATATTGAGTGCAGTTCTATTCGTTCACCGAAAAACAACATGGTGAGACCATAATTTAATGGGATCATTGTAAATTCAGATACCCATTTCCTCCATTATCCGGGCACTAGATTGGGAAGAAACCTGAGATCGTTTGCCAACTTTCCATGACCAAAATGAGAGTATATTAAATATCTGGATAATTGGCCATCAACTTGGATTCTTGGAAATTGTCGTTGGCATTTATCACCATTTCCTGACATTTTATTGCAGCCCTACCACCTTGACAGTGTTGTCACCTGTCTACATGGGAGAGATGAAGGGTTTTATCTGTCAGCAGCACCTTTCAATTACACATTATTTTAGGAAATGGTAAGGTATTTGTTTACTTGCGGTTGCTAAAATTCACCTAAAATAGTTTTACTCAAGTTTTAAGTTTTACTCAAACTGTTACTATATGCTACAAACTTGACAAGGTATTTATTTTGTATTGTAACACCATGCTCATCAAAAACCTGTTAAGCCTTTCTGGGCACCATCTAAACCAAATGAATGTAACTAAATAACTTTTCTCAGATCTAGTGATTGTAGTTAGTCCCCTGTGGACTTCTTTAACAAGTTTTGTCTATAAGCTTTTTGAGTTATTCATTATATGCTCTAGTTTTTTTGCTAGTAGTTTTGTCTTAAGGGAGGACCACGAAACCTCCCGCCAAAATACGTGCACCTAAATCTTTTACAAACCAAGGGAAAACACTTAAAGGGTGGCTAGAATTTAATGTATTTCACAACTGACAAACATTTATAATTAACTGGGCTAAGCTTTTTTTGTCAGACCTCTGTTTTCTCTCTTATCTGTTGGTTAGTCTCAGGTTAAAAGGTCTACGTCACCTTTAAATTTAATAAAGTCCTATAAAAATCTTATTTATTGCTTTTAATGTAGTCATTGATTTAACCACTGAATTTGACAGGCCATTAAATAAGCACAGACAGGAAAATATGCTCTGTGTAAATATTGAGGCTTTTTAACCAAGTTGACTAGTAAGTGAATCATCAGACGCATGTGGCATAGTGCTTTCATTTCGACAGCCGTGCTATGCCTTCGAAGCTAATCAGTTTCATTTTAGCCTCCTCAAGTTAGCATTTAGCATTGGGTAAAATGCGCTCATTGCCGTTTCAAGCGATTAAGCGCCGCAGCGAGCCGCACATCTGTTAGAATTGATCCTGATTGGCTTCTTCGGCCAGCTACAATCGCCTGGCACATCACCAATGTACTCAACATTAGCAATGCTGTTATCCAACCACCTAGCTAGCGCGCATCTCCGTTTCCATGCCCGGGCCCCTTCGCCGATGTTGAGCATATCCGGTCTGGCGCAGTTTCCGCTCTATTTGCTGTGCTTTTCCTGGGCGATCACAGGTACAAATGGAATTAATTTACATGCATTTAAGAATTCACGTGTACATTTTCATGTATGTACATATTACTATACAAAATGGACTTCTATGAGAGAAAACAGTAAGAACTTTACTTTCAAAGTGGAAATTAAGGAGCTTTTACTGCATAATTTGGAGTTGTTGAAGCATGCCATTTTCATTGTGAAGGACGGAAGTACGGTCCCGGATGTGTTGACAGCATTGAGGTTAATTTGGATAACTCGTTAATACCCCCGAAAACCAGCAGCGCCCGCCGCCCAGTGAGTTTTTACATCGGGGAGATACCATGGGAGATGGAGTGTCTCTTGTAAAGACAAAGCTAAAGTAAATGGTTTAAATGATATTCGGTTAGAAAGGTAAGAAGTTAGCCTTTAGTTTAACACCATTAAATGAACTGAAAACATTACACAATAATTTATATTGTGGTGAAAAGGACATTTTGACACACCGTTGGCCACAAACTGTCCTAATGTGGACACAGTCACTACAGCTAACACTAAGGTTAACAGGCTTATGCGCACCGAGAAAATGGAGAAACACCATCTTCAACAGCAGACCGAGATACACTGAACAGCTAAAAAAAAAAAAATCATCGCTTCAGGAAACGTTTTGACAAAACGCTTAAAACACAGTTCCCCAGTCCAGTTCCCAGTATCGGGGTTGTAGCGTGTGTTCGGCCTGCTAACAACTACGCCCTCCTTGTCGCATTCCCCTGCGGAATTTTAAGATGGAGAGATAGATTACCGCTACGGCCGTAAGTTAGCTTAGCTAGCTAGCTGTTAACGGGACCTGACCCAGTTCAATATGTTCCTACACCGAGCTATTAGCTGAAATAGTAAGATGATTAAATACGGCTTCTGTTCCGTTTTCACCGTTATCTTATGTCGGTTAAATTATATGTAAAGAAAACGTTATTGAAATTGAAGTCGCATTTGATAGGGAAACTCCCGGGAAATAGGGAGGGTGTGTTAGCTTCTATAGCGTTTCACTACGCCATAACGGAGCGGAGCTAGTCACATCGTCAATTACGCCGTTATGCGAATAATGAGGCCAGATATGTCGGTTGTCCGGGTATAGTTAGCAGCTCAGTACTAGTCGTACGTTATTCACCGTGCCATGTACTGGCTGTACTTTAGCGTTAGCTACTAAAATGCTGCTTTCTCGACGGCTGCTAAAGCTGTCAAAATGGCCAGACTTGGGTGCTGCTTCTCCCTCCCAACACGGCACCCGCGCACCACGCATGGCATCGACCGGAGTCCGGGCCTTCAAAATCAACGATCTATAGCACACTGCACAGCACAGATAGCAAGGGCAACCTCATGCCAGGTGTTTTTGTGGGCCATTTCTCGCTATTTGGCCACAAGTCTCGGCCTAAATCCTCGCACCCAGCCCCAAACCACAATAGGCACCTTACGCCGCAGAGGGAAGGAAAGGGGCCACCGCTGGGGCTGCTGTTCCCCCCCCCCCGAAAGAGTGTCCTTACCCTGTATACAAGACAATAATCGAGTGATATGCAGGTGAACTCACATTTAGAGCGTACTAGAAATCCCGATTTTAGTCTCTGAACGATGGGAGTTAATCAAGCCGTCCTCCGCTCGCTGCTCAGGGTATTCAGGGCAGTACCACTTCCGCCTGCTCTGACACTTCCGCTTCCTCTAAACCCCACCCCTCCCCCCGCCAGTATCCATGGCGACCGCGCCAGGGGGTTTCCTGAGCATCTTGCGAGGGGCTTTGACGTCAGAAAGACCATGGCAACCGCTACAGGATGACGTGCGCCGGTCTCCGTGGCAACTGTCTCCACGTCGTATTCGAGTTCACCATCGTGTTAGCTGACACAGCTTTGTGTGGGTTACACAGATTTATTTAAAAATATATATATTTTATAATATATATATATATATATATATATATATATATATATATATATATATTTTTACAAGGGTTTATGTATTATAACAAGCAGGTCTGTTTCTTCCACCACACCACCTACACAACCACTGCAAATCCTGAAACCCACAGTCCATCAGCAATCATTCATTTATCTTTACAATAGCCAACATTAGAAGGCCTTCTTTGCTCTGATTAATATTTGTGAAGGTTCCAAAGTTAATTGATTTGTCTTTTGTTAAGGTTGCATAATTAAATGTAAGTTGTAGCCCGGTCCGTGTAACACTTATCAGTTCAATTTTCTAAGCACAAACGGGCATTTGGAAAAACAGAAAAATGGGTTCAACTATCCAATTCTTCATTTTTTTTTTCACCTTGACAAATAAAAAAAAATGGATCTTTAACCTGTTTTTCCAATTTTCTGTTTTTTATTCAGAGGATCAGAAATTGAAAAATTACAAAATTGTGTCTGAGCTCCAATTATTCAATACTGCAATGGTATTCTCTACTTTGCGGAATATGCAGGTCATTAACTGCTTATGGACAACAAAAAACCAAAAAAACGGATAGACTTTGGGGTCAGAGGTGCTTGCAACTGATGGTTTTGAGTGGGGGGCGGGGCGTAGCTAGACGGAACGAGGGAGAGAATACCATTGCAGTATTGAATAATTGGAGCCCAGACGCAATTTTGTAATTTTCTAAATTTCTGATACTCTGAATAAAAACAGAAAATTGGAAAAACAGTTTAAAGATCCAATTTTTTAATTTGTCAAGGTGGGAAAAATTTGATATTGGAACCCATTTTTCTGTTTTTCCAAATGACCATTTGTGCTTATTGAACTGATAAGCGCTACACTGACCGTAGCACGTTCAAGACACACACATAGACCACGTTCAAAAATTTCAAATTGTAATAATTATAATTAGCCTCAATGTATCATACAAAACATCAAAGAGACACACAAACAGCAATATATAACAAACAAAAATATATAGTTTTTATACAGACTTTTGTATACATTATATATTGTTGTAATTATTATCATAATTTGTTTAACATGTGCAAATATTTTTTTTTTTTACCTCAACCTCAAACCAGATAAAGACTTGTGCAGATAAAGCACCCTGTGATCTTTGCCGCCCCCCTGAGGGGTGCCCGGACCCCAGGCTGGGAACCACTGCTCTAAGCGATGTTGGCTGACGTTACGTCTTGTTGACGTTCAAAGTATTTTCAAACAAAACGAAGACTAGCTCGCTCCTCCCTCCTCCTTATCCCGTTCCCTCCCTTCTGTGCTTCAGCGCACACAATTGGCTCCGTTTTTTATTTATTTAATTAAATAACGTTTTTTTAAATAATGACAATGTATTGACAGTGTCTGTAGTTTGAAGTATTTAAAGTAAATAATACCATTGAGAGGTTTAAAAAAATCCTGTTAATTTGGAGTAAAGTATACTATGTTTGTGTTATATGTTGCAAATGGTCATGGACATTTTATTATGGGTCCTGGAAAAGTCATATTAAAGTTTTAAAATGTTGTCCATAGAAATGTGTGGGGACCCAGTAATAAATACTTTAAAGGTCCAATGGCATGGAAATTTCACTTTATGAGTTTTTTTAACATTAATATGCGTTCCCCCAGCCTGCCTATGGTCCCCCAGTGGCTAGAAATGGTGATAGGTGTAAACCGAGCCCTGGGTGTCCTGCTCTGCCTTTGAGAAAATGAAAGCTCAGATGGGCCGATCTGGAATCTTCTCCTTATGAGGTCATAAGGAGCAAGGTTACCTCCCCTTTATTCTGCTTTGCCCACCCAGAGAATTTGGCCCGCCCATGAGAGAGAGACATCATGGCTTTCAAACAAGCAAAGTGACAGTTGGTCAAGGCCACACCCCCACCCTCCACCTTGCCCCCCCCCCTCTCTCCTCCTCAATAGCTACAGACACAGAAATGGCACATCCTAAGGAAAACTCATTGTGGGACTGGCTCTAGTGGCTGTAATTCTGCACCAAGGCTGAATTTTGCGAAAGAGACTTCAGATACAGTATTAGGGGACCACTAAGATCTATATAAAAGAGGTTCATTTTTGCGCGTGTGAAATAACATAATGTGCTCGTGAGCATCTTACACGCTCATAACTTTTGACAAAAAAATAACGCCATACTTCAGATACAGTATTAGGGGACCACTAAGGTCTATATAAAAGAGACTTCAGATACAGTATTAGGGGACCACTAAGGTCTATATAAAAGCATTACAAAGAGCACCATGTCATGGGACCTTAAAGCTAATTGGCAGTTAATAAATTACACTGTAACAGGGGCCACATTGTACTGGGACATGTATCCACCCAGCAAGAAAAGATCTAATGGCTTAAAAGCACTTTTAAGCATCTTTTATCTGGCGCATACATATTTTCTAATCATAATATTAAACATTTAATTACTTGGCAGGGCTGCAAAATGAGCAACTTGTCAACATGAACACTTTAGCGGTTTTATTTTTAATTTGTTTTGTTCATTTATTTTGACAGCCCCTCGAGGGCCAGTTACTTCCTGGCGATTGGCCCCCATGTTATTTCAGTTTGAGACCCTTGTTCTAGTGAGCGGTGAATTGTGAGATGTCAAACAATTGTGAATCATCAACATCTTGCATCATCACTGACAACTACAGCATCACATAACTGTCATTTTTGCATGTATATGATGCATTTTGGTAGCCTGACGTCGTCCTACTCAGATTCTAGTCAGAATATGAGTCTGATACTGCTCCATTGGGCTGTGATTATGGGGCGTGTTTCACCCGAACCAGGAAAGAAAATTCCTCTGCACTCAATTGGATAGACCTACAACCAATCAGAGCAAAGGAGTATGTGAAGTACCGTAGGAAGGATGGCAGAAACATCTTTCCGATCGACAAATGCCTTGATCGCGGTTCTCTGTTCCTCTTTTAAAATGAATGTGCTGTCGATATCTTCTATAACAGATGCAATGGCCGAATCTACACATCTCAATTCTCCAGCGGCAGCCAGCTTTGTTGTAAACAAATTCAACCCAAGCGCTCTTTGGTGACGTGGTTGATAACGTTACTGTTGATCAACTGTCCATCATCACATAAAGTCCGCCCTGACAATTTGATTGGTCCAAACAGCTCTGGTTCGAGCATAGTTGCTCCACAACGGATCAAGTCCAGACGGAATTTCCCGACCTCAAATGTTGTGGGCGGGGCTAAGTTTGGCTGGCATCCAGGATAGCATTGTGGAGTTTTTAAAAAGTAGTGCACATAAATGTAAATGGACTGTGTTTATATAGCGCATTCTAGTCTTAACGACTATACTCAAAGCACACTCACACACTCATTCATCCACTGGTGGCACCGGCTGCAATACAAAGTGCCACCTGCTCATCAGATAAACATTCATACACATTCACACACCAATGGCGCAGCATGGGGAGCAATTCGGGGTTCAGTGTCTTGCCCAAGAACATTTCGACATGGGACTGCAGGGCCAGGGATCGAACCACCAACCATGCCTCAAAAACTACCTTTTCCATTCCATTGATGACATATTTCAGGGCACTATTTAGTAAACTATATATGCAGTGAGGCATTTCACTCTGAGCTCAAATTGTCCACCTGCTGCCGCTGCCAGATGTAAAGCCAGGATGTGTTGTCTGGAAACCATCAATTTCTGCACCAAATTCTGTACCAGTCCACTACAAAGATGGCTAAGGTGGCTAAAAAGATATTTGGATATCACATGCCTGAAATACAGTTACTATTACATAACCAACAAATCAAATAAGAAAGATTTAATGATAATAAATAACAATAACAATCAAAGAGGTTAAACAGAAGGAGAGAATTCAAATGCTTCTGACATGATTTAATGTCAATTCTTTTCAGGCAAGACACACTTTATGCAAATGAGAAGGTAAAATATAAAGGATTGATGCAAATTGGAATATAAACTGAAGCAGCGGCGTTTGTGATTTGGTTGAGGACTTTTTTTCCTGCAGTGAAACTAATCTTTTGAATGGTTTTGCTTCGTTTTGTAAAAAGTAGTGCGCACAGAGGGCATAGACACTATCTTCTGAAGTTGAGTTAATTCTAAATCAATATTTAGGAGTAACACAAGACCAGAAAACCAGTTCATCAGCTAGCGAGCGAGCAACCAGGAAATATCTAATCAGTCATCAATCAATAAATCAAATCAGCCAGTGACGTCAGAAGTTATTGATTGGAAGCAGGATTGATTGCCTGCTTGAAACCTTTTTCTCCCTGCTCCTGTTCGTCCATGGAATGTGTGTTACTTTATTACAGGTTATTGCCTATATTTTGTGTGAAAATGTATGTACACTGAAGTTCCAGTTTATGCTGGTGGCCTGCCCTTGCTGCGCCCAGCCTCTTGCCCAGTGCATGCTGGGACAGTCTTCTGCCTCCCATGCATCTGTGCATCATTAAGAAAAAGTACAAATGGGAATGACAAAAAAAATAACCAAGAAAAACGAAACAGGTACAAATAACTGTGTGAGAAGTGAGTTAGACAATTCTCAGGAGACTTGTCTAATACTTTTTATTTTTTTACTCTGACAAGTCTAGAAGCCAAAGTAAGTCAGGAGAACTGCTGCTACTCTGTGCTGTACCTCAACGTGGCAGCCACTAGATGGAAGCAAAGGCTGCTGGGAGTTCTAACATGACTCAGCCCCGCTGTCTGTGCTGCACTGTTACAGTCAATTACTTACTCATTCTAAATAATACAATCTATCTTTTGAAAATCTTTGTTAAACTTATGTTCTATATTATTCTGAGTTACAGTGCTGCTCATGAGTATTGGAACCCATGCTACAGTTGACTAAAAGAGGAATAAAAAAGTCATCTTTTGGAAATTGATCTTAATGCCTTAATTGAAAAAAATTAGGAAAAGTCCAACCTTTTAGAACACCAATTTTCTTTGTGAATGAATAATGTATTGTACATAAATACATTTTCTTCCTTAAAATACAGGGGGTGTAAGTATAGACACCCCTATGTTAAATTCCCATAGAGGCAGGCAGATGTTTATTTTTAAAGGCCAGTTATTTCATGGATCCAGGATACTATGCATCCTGATGAAGTTCCCTTGGCCTTTGGAATTAAAATAGCCCCACATCATCACATAGCCTTCACCATACCTAGAGATTGGCATAGTTTTATTTCAGTTAGCCTAATAGCTGGTTTGATTTGCATTGAGAGATGATCTTATGGAAAGTACCCCATGCCATTCTATAATATATTATTCTATATAATATTATTTTGCAATTGTCTTTCAGATCTAGAGTAGAATAAACTAAGCTAATGAGATGAGTAAACTCAGGCAGTTAAAAGTGCAACAAAATGAAATATAATATGAAGAGATTATATAAGTAAGATAAACAAATAAGACAACTGAATAAATAGAAAATAGGGCATAAGTGTCACCAGAAAATCTGACATATATTTTTTATATACCCTGCATGCTTTGACCCTCAATTTAGGGAAGAGAAAAACGTCACCAAGGAAACCATTAATAGGAGAAAAAAATTAGCTATTGCTATTGTTCTGCATGTTTTTTTTTTTTTACAATATATTCTATTATTTTTGGCTGTACTGAATTATCTTACATCTGCTGCATCAACTGTGATCTTGATCCCGTCATATACTCTATAGAACTTTATGGGTTGATAGTTAAGGGATCAGTTTTTTGCATGTATGCTGTTTTTTTCACAAGATGACTGTTTATTCAGAAGACATTCAAGAAAAAAAAGCCTTTAGATTCTCCCTTATGTCAAACAACCTGCAGATGCTAAACACATGTTATGGTTGTCATTTCTCAGACAGCTTAACCAGTTTGCTGTGATCTAGAAGTGTATTAAATTTAGATTATCGTCATTCTCCCCAGGAAGCGTTTCATCTTCAAATGTTCTACATCCATTTTAGAAAGGTTGGTCTGACTGAAATGTATTACTCAATACTCTATTTTTTTTTTTTAAATAGCACTTCCTATCCTTAAGTTTCAGAATGACTCATAACTTCAATGAAGAGCGTCATTTCCAACTCAACTTGTACTAGTTCAAGCCAGTAGTCTATAACAATAAGAGAGGTTTTGTTTGTTTTCTTTTTTAATTTCAATATCCGGTATATTCTCTGTCTTGTAAAGGGAATCTCTGGACTCGTGTATTGTCATGTCATAATCATTTCCTATCGGCTGCCAGGCTGAGGTGGCGTACCTGCGTCACGGAGCTTACAAAGTAAAGAGTGAAGCAGAATAAGAGGGAGACTAGAGTCATTGAGAAGAGAATGTGTTTCTGATTTGTCGTGACGTTTCCCCATTCAGTTACGTTTATGTTTTGTCCGCGTCTTGAATGTCTACAAATGAACCGAGGACTGGGCTGGTCCGAAATGGCACCGACTACGACAAAGGATTTTAGGATTTAATCCTAAAATAAAGCTCTGTGGTCAGCGGTTGATCACAATGCATTTCTACTGTAAATAGCACATGGCACATGATTATTTTGAGGTCTACTCTGTCCAGCTGCAGGCTGCATGCTGCCTCCGAGAGACGGAGAGCTGCCTCGCCTTAATGCAAGAGTCCAATCTCTGCAGTCTTCAATCAAACTGAAGGACTTTCAATCGATACGTTATGAAGTCCTATAACTCAGGTCTTGCTGTCTGGCTCCAAGCAGGAGAAAGATCTATTGAAAATCAATGAAGTCACAGTTTACCAACACAGCCATATGGTCCAATGGTGACAGCTTTGGAAAATTAAACAGGAACCAGAGCAAGAGGGACAGGTGGAGAGATACAGGCAGAGAAAGGCAGCTGCGACCACATACGTGCATGCATCCACACATTCATGCATTCACACACACACACACACACACACACACACGCACACACACACACACACACACACACACACACACACACACAACCTCAGAAACACTCAACCTCCATGCCAAATTTCAGCCTCCTGGGGCAAAAAGTGTGGCCCCGAACGAAAAATTGGGGACCGACCGACAGGCCAACCAACTGAACAACACAACAGGTTTGTATGATATTGTACGAAAAACATATGCACACCAATTCGTATGATATCCTATGTCGTATCAGCGCCCGTTGCTACTTGAGTTTAGCCAACAAAAGGTTACTGGGAGCCGGCTACAGGGCACTGTAAGATGACAGTCCTTTCAGGTGCTGTGGCAGTTAAGTTCAGCCAACAGTAAGTGAGCGACGTGCGGCGTTGACAGTTAAGTTTAGACGCCAAAACGACTAGTTAAGATTAGAAAAAAAAGATAGTGGTTTGTAACTTCCCTCCACGGGATAAAAGCCCTGTGTTTGGGCACCTGGGTAGCACACCTGGTAGAGCGCGCACCCATATGCAGAGGCTCAGTCCTTGTTAAAAAAAAAAAAAGCCCTGTGTTTTATGACCCACCTATCCACCCCGACCTCCTCCCTAAGCGGTCCAGAACACTCTTATACAGCAGCAGTCAATGTGATGCATACAGTAATAAAAACGTGGAATACATATGAATTGAAGTGCTTTACTTTTCGTAGCTTTATGTACGAATGGTTCATGAGAACAGCCCGAACTGACGGAGCAAGCTATAGAGCTGCTGTTTGCAGCTAATAAAAGAGATAAAACAGGAAGAAATTAAGACAGGCTGACAACAGAAAGCAAAACTGCTATTCATCAATTCAACCTTTGCTCATATAGAGTGGAAATGCAATACAAAAACAAACAAATGTAACCAATATTACATACATATGTTGCACAAAAATAACATTAAATGCATACAAACATGGTTAAAAGATTGTAACTTCCTCTAAAACCCGAATGTTTGTGTGGAATTAAAACAAATGATGCGAATATGAACAAATGCGTGTTTGCTTTAATTTAATTTTTTTAATTTTTACTGTTTGTTGATCCCCAGTGGGGAAATTACAATTTACACTCTGTTTGTTAGAAATCACTACACACAGGCCTGAAATACACACACATATGCTCAGGACCTTTTCATGCACAAATGGAGAGATGTCAGAGTGAGTGGGCTGCCAGTGCTGGAACAGCACCCTGAGCGGTTGGGGGGGGTACGGTGCCTTGCTCAAGAGCACCTGACAGTGCCCATGAGGTGAACTGGCATCTCTCCAGCTACCAATCCACACTCTGTACTTTTGTCCATAATGGGACTTGAACCAGCGACCCTCCGGTTCCCAACCCAAGTCCCTACGGACTGTTGGGAGGCATATTTTTTTTTAACAGAGGGCTGGAGTCCTATCCTAAGGCCATCACCTGTCAGAAGACAGAGATAATAGCAGGAAGATCAACAGCAGTGGTAAAAACACTGGAAGAAATGTCAGTAAAGACGCATGAGAAAACAGAGAGACGGGAATGCAGACAGACCAAAGACTGACACTGATGAAAGCATGCACGCACTGTGGTTGGTACGGATCGAGATGTTGAAACAGCGGTTTAGCCTCTGTGCGGCGTTTGCAGACATGTGGGTGAGCATTTAGGGTTAACATGTTAGTTCATGGTCCCCGTCTCTGTGCTGCAGGTTTAATCTCAATCGCATGTTGGGAGAGGTTCAATTCCTCAGCCTGTTCTTTTGTCTGCATCATCAGTCATCAGAGAGAGAGAGAGAGAGAGAGAGAGAGAGAGAGAGAGAGAGAGAGAGAGAGGGATAAGAGGCATGTGTTTCTCCATGGGAGTGTGTGTTCTACAGATTTTGTGCACGTGTGTTTAATAGAAAGGCAAGCTGTCTCCTCATTCACAGCCTCTCAAGGTTTGTGTTTTCCACTAGACCAAACTAGGGCAGGGGTCTTCAATGTTTTTTTAAGCCAAAGACCCCTTAACCTGAGAGAGAGAGAGAGAGAGAGAGAGAGAGAAAGATGGATCAGGGACCCCCTACTACATATTGTATAAAATTAAGTTGCATATTAAACTGGGCCTATAAAAAGGTTTAGGGTGGCCAAGAGCCTTTATACATACCTTTTTAGTGCATAGAATTATAAGCTATTAAAATATTTGTTGGTATGATTTTATATATCATTTTTTAATGTTAAAAATACTTTTGGCACAGTGAATCCTTAGGATTAACTGTATCTCTGCATGGCTACCTTAGTGACTACCTTACCTATAGGCCAGTAAGCCTATCATCAATGTGTTGTTTTTTTCACAAAGAGGCAGATTTATATTTGCTAATAATATCTTGGAATTATGTTAAGACATTTTAATTTTTGAAAAGAATTTAACAATTTTGTGGCCCCCCTGTAGTAACTCTAATGACCCCCTAGGGGCCCCGGACTGCACTAGGGCATTAACCAATAGTGTAGTTTAGTAGTCATCAACTATTCCCCAAAAGTCGACGAATAGTTGAATATTGGCAGGATATATGCAATCTCGCCAATAAACATGAATGTCCACAGATTTCATGAAGTTTATGAATGTAATTCGTTGATGGAAAAACATCAATAGTGTTCTGACACTCAGTGGAACGAGCTGTCATGAGGACACATTTTCCTCAGATGTGTAAACTAGAAAATAGGCTATAAACAGTGCAAACTGAAATTCCAAAACATAGCCCACAGGTTCAAAATGTACTTTTTTCTTCCACCAGCCAAATGGCAAGTGAATGTTCAAATTTGACCAGCCACTCAATAGACTACCATTGCTTTTTTGGCTTGTGAGTAGGGCTGCTCGATCATGGAAAAAAATATAATAACGATTATTTCGGTCAATATTGAAATCACGATAATTTAACACGATTACTCATTGACTTCTGGAAAGATGTTGCAATTATTGAACTTAAAAAAAGTTCAATAAATCAACAGTAAAAAGAAAAAAAAAATGAAATTTGCCTTAATACTTTTCCTATTTAAACTTTATTTTTTTATTCAGAAAACAAGAGAAAATAAGAGTTTACTTGCAAAACGTAATGAGCTAAATAATTGTTTTTCTCGATTATTCTGTTTTTGTGATCATTGGGAGCAGAAATCATCATCACGATTACATTTCGATTAATTGCACAGCCCTACTTGTGAGTGAAGCAGATCTACCAGCCAATTGCATATTTTACCGGCATTTGGCTGGTGGATGGTGCTAATTTGGAACCCTGCGGGGGTGGAGTCACCACAATAAAACGCCATAATGAAAGTGCAAAAATGGAAAATATCCAACATCTGTGTGTTCCTGATAAACTGACAGTTACTCGCTGTCGCTACAGTCCTTACTTTTTATCCTCATTTTGCACTCCTGGTTAGCATTAGCCTGACACTCCAGACCCACATCAAGATGTTGGGTCTGGGAGCTCCCGATTGGCAGGGCTCAATCCGAGGGGCGGGATAAACGGTTGTTTTTCAAATTCCCTCTGGACGCAATAGGATAGCGCTACAACCAACCAGAGCAATGAAGAAGGTAGCAGAGCTAGTTGATAGATTAAACTTTTGCCGTATCCGGTCGGCAAAACTCCGCACAAATTTTCTTTTTTTAAGAATGACTTCAGTGCCGTTCTTTGTTCTTTTCTCAAAGAAAAGCTTAACTCTTGTGTTGTCCTTCGGGTCACCGGGACCGGGTGACCGGGTTAAGGGTTAAGTCACATAAAACAACTATGACTTTTTTCCCCTCAACGCCCCCTGCTGCATATCTGATACATTGCCACTACTTCATTCCTGCACCATGTTAAAACCACAGATGAACAAATATTTGACAATAATGCGGTGCATCGATTAGTAGTTTTGATGGTCGAATATTCAAATAATCGACTTTTCTGTGAAACCGAAACCCCTAGACCAGTGGTTCTCAACCTTTTCGGATCGCGACCCCCAGAATAATGAGGTTCGTGTTCGCGAATCCCCCCCCCCCCACACACCCTCGACAACGAGAAAGCTGCAAACCGGTGCAAACAGCTAATTCTACACATCTCCCCCAGCTGATTTTGGATGCTTTTTGTAAATGCTCTGATTAATACACAACAAATAATATTTTGCTTTAATGGTTAATTAGTTTTAGCAGCTAGCACCCAGCCTTGTCCAAGTGCCCCGGACTGTGTGGATTTTTGATGCGTTAGTGACTTTTTCTCTTCCCCTGACCCGCCTTCAGACCCCCTTCCTGTCCTCGACCCCCAGGTTGAGAACCACTGTCCTAGACCACACACACCCACGCACGCACTCACTCACTCACTCACTCACACACAGCTCTGGGTTGGTCAAAACATGAGAGGTGTCTCTTGTAATAACTTGTGATAACAGCTTGTTATCCAGACTAATAACTACATACAGTATAAGTGTGTCAGCTGGTGGAGCGTCTCCTCTATATACTAGGACTACAGTTGAAAATTAGCCGACTGGCTAACACTGGCGCATTTACAGAAATGTTGATTAATGTGCATTGTCCTAATCAAATAAACTTACAACAACAACACAGCAGAGGCCAATCAGTATTTCTTATTGGTCAGGAGGATGACACACTAAAAACTAACCAGCAGCAGTGCGTCTCCATGGAGCAACGGCTCTGCTAACCTTCATTCATCACCGAGCTTCAACCAGTAATAGAGAAAACATTATGTAGAAATCACTCATCACCTTCTCACTTTTTGAAACACATATCGTATGTGCATGTACAAGTACATTGTTACCTCTGTGTGATACCACATTTAGATTTGGTTCTGAACAGGGGCGGAGCCAGACGTAAATATTCAGAACTTTTTATTCAGGACTTGTTGGACTGTGCGAACACTGCGTCCCTCTTTCATTCCTTCAACCAGCTTCTTTAAAGGTTCGGCGTAGCCATGTGTGCGCATATCCAAAAACCTGGAGAGCTTTTAAACATTATCAAGGACTTGGATAATGTTTAAAAGCTCTCCTTTTTATCAAGTCTGCAGCCTTGCAAACAGAGCTGACCATAAGCCGTAAACAGGCAAGAGGCCGTAAACTGTGGTAAAAAAAACCCAATTGAGATGCATATTCCGAAAGTGCTGTATACATGTCCAAAGAATACCTCTAAAACCCAGAATAATACCAGAATATCCCACATGTCTTCAGAAAAATGCCTTATTCGGAATATCAGAATAATGCATTTACACAGGGTTTTTCAACAGTTTAAAGGAACACGCCGACTTATTGGGAGTTTAGCTTATTCACCGTAACCCCCAGAGTAAGACAAGTTGTTACATACCCTTCTCGTGTCTGTGCGTGCTGTAACGCTGTCTGTCGGCTCCACCGGTAGCTTAGCCTAGCACAGAACCTGCAGGTAACTGGTTCCAACTAGCCTACAGCTCCGAATAAGGGAACCTATACTTTCAGACAAGCAAATCATTAGTACTATATTCTTCCGCCTGAGAATATAGTTCCCGGTTTGTTTACGGTTAGAAGATGGCTGTGTCTCATGTTACATTGTTTTTTTGTACACGCTGTGATTCTACAAATCGCAACATGTAAACAGGAACATGTTGGCGTTATTTTGTCACTTATTCGGAGCAGTAGGCTAGTTGGAACCAGTTACCTGCAGGTTCTGTGCTGGCCTGATGCCGCTGGAGCAGTCAGACAGCCCTATAGCACGCACTGAGATGAGAAGGGTATGTATCGACCTGTCTAACTCTGGGGTTTACGGTGAATAACCTAAATTCCCAATTAAGTCGGCGTGTTCCTTTAAGGCCAGTTTACGGCTCACAGTCAGTTCTGTACGACGCAATGGTTGCTGCACACAAACCAACCAGCCAATTTAAAATGAGTCGGTAGAGATGCATGCCCAAAAGAAAAGAAACACAGCTACTTTTAAACATTATCAAAGACTTGGCTGTCAACAGGTTTTTGGATACGCGCAAACATCACAGAAACATCCGACCTTTCCAAGAAGCTGGAATGAAAGAGGGACGCTGTGTTCGTTACGGTCCAACAAGTCTGTCACCGCTGGTAAACTCTGAAAAAATCCTGGTTTGCACGGCTACATGTAAAGTGGAATATTAGTGGAATATTCACTTCCATTAGCCATGTCAAACAGCTTAGTCGGAATCGTCTTTTTCGGAATAAGGGCCAAAACCGGAATATTACAGTATGTGCATGTAATCGTAGTCAATGAGGAAGAGCAATGATCCAGGAGACATCATTTTGTTTGTTTCTGACATGAGCTACTCGTTAATACTAAGAGATGGTGACCAATAAGCACCAAAGAATAAGAGGCTGCACGTGACTGTGGTAGCTGCACATGATGAATATATTAAATCCATATTTGACAGCAGCAATATTTTTTTCTGTGCAGTGGAGCTTGCTGCAGAATGAAGGGATCGTTTATTACGCAGCTTGTTAGACCAAGAGCAGTTGTTACTATCTGGCATGCATGTAATCTGCATATACACTACAGTATGTGCCACTGCACACTACCTCCCTTGTGCATTTGTCCTGCGTCTGTCCTGAATTAGGCCAACACAGTCTCATTACAATTCAAGAGAATTGGGTTGGACTCAGCTGTGTGAGACGATGAGTTAGCAGTCCTATGTATTTTTACTCATTTCCGTCAGTTTTTCAAAGAATATGCAATGGTAAGATATTTTAAATTGTCGTAATAACAATGAAATATTGTTGATGCCTTTTAGCCAATTAAAACCGAGTGTCCGGGAAATGAATCAAATCCATACGTTCCACAATGCGTGAAGAAAGTTGAGCTGAGGACGGCATTATCTGCTCCATCCCAATATTAGCTCCATTATCTAATGGGTTTGGATATGACTGCACTGCTGCACTTACAGCAACTCTGCTACAACACTGCGTGTCATCAAATATCTTCCACTATTACAGACTCACTTATTGGGTTGATTAGAGCAACGGAAGGAGGGAAGGAATGAGAGAGAAAAGCTGAAAAGTGACAAATGTTGGCAATACTGTTGCTAATATCACTTTTTGATCTCCATTATAAGAGTGCAGACTCATTTTCTTGTTATCACAACAGCAAGAGGGGGGGAAATAAAAGAGTTGGAGAGAGAAATGGACGGAGCGACGACAAAAGAGAGGAAATGGAAGAAAAACGATTGTTGGCACACTGTTGTGAATTTCACTTTACTAACTTCATTACACGACGAAACAGTGCAGTTGTGCTAGCAGGACAAATATGTTGGTGTTTGTGCAATCCGTTCTCACTCCAAACTCCTAAAATACTGACGCTGTGGCTCAAACAGTGGCTCTCAATTAGAGTGCGGATCGGGCCGCATTTTTCTATCCGAGCCCGGCCCGAGCCCGACAGGCATTAAGATATATATGTCCGAGCCCGACCTCCGACCCCCAACAGTTAAAATCTTTTTTTCTCATACTAATGACACATGTACGTTTGTAGGAAAGCACTCAGAAATGCCCCCCGTGGGGGCAACAAGCGCACGTTAACACAGGCGCGCACCTACATAATAAGCTTTTTTAAATTTAAAATGTTCAATGCCTTATCATGCTGATGTGACTGAGCCCGACCCGAACACGTCCATCATTTCTAAATATCTGTCCAAACCTGCCCCCCCCCACCGGGCTTGGTTCGGGTATCCATCCTCTACTCTCAATGTCAGATACCGACACACAATGCACCCCTTTAGCGTCTCTATGGAACGCACCGGGCCGAGCAGCAGCTCGACCGCGGCGCTGTAAGATTACGTAGTATGAAGAGCGTCAACGGTAGCGAGTAGTACGAAAGACCCAAAATCCACATAAGGATACAGGCTTGGGTGGTGGATGCTGAAAATGATCAGATTATGGGACCTTTAAAGGGGTGATAGAATGATTATATAGGGTATTTTACACTGTTCCTTAAGGTCTCCTAATGGGGTATGTAACATTGGTTGGGCTGAAAATTGCCCGAATGATATTTTATTAGGCCCTTAACTACCCTGTGAATATGGCTCTACTTGGAACAAGAGCTTTTCTTCCAAATATGGTATGCTCATGAATATTCAGAATGAGCTACGCGCTGATTGGTTTGAGCAAACTACATAGAAACACATGGGAGACTCTCATATTTCAGACACTGCAAAGTTATACATTGTTTATCGGGCTATTTCGTTATTAAAATCACTTCTGATACTTTTTAAAGCGAGAAATCAACTATATAAAGCTCAAATATGGGCCGTTTTACGAAAATTGATGGCTAATTGCAAATTTGGTAAGACTGTGTGTCGGAGTTCAGCCGCCGGTGCTGCCTCGCCGCCCGGCCTGCCTTCCTTCACAGACCCCGGCCTGCTATGAGGTACTTGGAGCTCGGTCACGGCTGGCAGCCCACAGCAGGGACTACCAACACCGCTGCCCTGACAGAGCTCCAGGGCCTTCAACTCCCCTCTTCCTGCTAGCTAAATGGCCCGTTGTGTGAGAGTGAGAGCGCCGTCAGCGAGCTTGTTACACCAGCAATCTGTTACCACATGTTACACACATGTCACGCCACTTATACAAAATCTAATTAAAGGTCTTATAAACCTAACAACGGTGTCCGATTTCAATTTGATGAATATTTGTGAAAACTAGGTGTTTCGTTAGCTGCGACTGTCCCTTCAATCCTAGCAATGTGTAGCTACAAACCACGGATAGTTAGCTTCCTTTTCGCCTTAATTCGATTATATTTACAGTTTGAATTTCGTCACGCCACTTACACAAAATCTAACTATATGTCTTATAAAGCTAACAACGGTGTCCGATTTCAAGTTAATGAATATTTGTGAAGACAAAGTGTTTTGTTAGCTGCGACTGTCCCTTCAATCCTAGCTATGTGTAGCTACAAACCACGGATAGTTAGCTTCCTTTTCGCCTTAATTCGATTATATTTACAGTTTGAATTTCGTCACGCCACTTACACAAAATCTAACTATATGTCTTATAAAGCTAACAACGGTGTCCGATTTCAAGTTAATGAATATTTGTGAAGACTAGGTGTTTCGTTAGCTGTGACTGTCCCTTCAATCCTAGCTACAAATCACGGATAGTTAGCTTCCTTTTCGCCTTAATTTGAGTATATTTACAGTTTGAATTTCGTCACGCCACTTATGCAACATCTCCCTAAAGGTTTTATAAAGCTAACAACGGTGTCCGATTTCAAGTTAATGAATATTTGTGAATTCCAGAGGAATTCTAAGAGGAGGCTAGCTAGCTCTCATTGATAGAGCTACGTCCAGCCGCAGGCTCTATCAATGAGACTCGCGGACAAGCGGCGTTTATTTCCCCAATAGTTTGTTTAAATAACTCAACACATTATAATTGCACACATTAAAAGATTAACTGGAACCTGTGGTAACAGATTGCTGGCGTAACAAGCTCGCTGACCGTGCTCTCACTCACACACACCGGGCATTTAGCTAGCAGGAAGAGGGGAGCTGCAGGCCCTGGAGCTCTGTCAGAGCACCAGCGTTTAGTAGTCCATTATCCAAAAACCAGTGACTTTGCGCGGGTATGGAGTGCTGTGGGCTGCCAGTCGTGACGGAGCTCCAAGTACCTCAGAGCAGGCCGGGGTAGCAACACAGGCAGCACCAGCCGCTGAACTCCGACACACAGTTGCACAAAATTTGCAATTAGCCATCCATTTTCGTAAAATGGCCCATATTTGAGCCTTACATAGTTGATTTCTCGCATAAAAAAGTTTCAGAAGTGAATTTTGTAATGGAATAGTAGAGATATGCGCGACCTAGATTATGAAGACTACCTGATCTCAGATCAGTTGTGTAGCCTATGTAAATGTTGGGGCGTGACAGTTCTCTTAATACACCCATGGGCTGACAAAGGTTCCGGTTTTTGGGAGGTTGACGTCAACTTCCAGCTTTGTTGGGATTCGCCCGTTTTCAGCGGCAGTTTCAAAATATGAAATTTTCATAGTAAAGGGGTGTCAGCGGGACTTTGAGCTTCTATGTATGTCCTATTTACCCACCGAACTGTCGTTATTCAACTATGACAGGGTAAAATCGGTTTTGCATTCTATCACCCCTTTAAGAAATAGTAGAACAAGCGTATCAATATGCTGTGCTGATGCTTTAAATGGAATAGGAGAGTTTAATAACATGTGAATAAATGTGTCACACACATCACTGTCTGTATTGTTTGTTCAATCGTGTCAGCGGTTAGATTGTATTTGCGATAACAATGGCGAGATGGTAAACCGCTATAATCCGCTTTACTTAGCCCAGACAAGCCACACACGCACGCACGCACGCACACACACACACACACACACACACACACACACACACACACATGCACACACACACACACACACACACACACACACACACACACACACACACACACACACACACACACGCACGCACACACACACACACACACACACACACACACACACATGCACACACACACACACACACACACACACACACACACACACACACACACACACACACACACACACACACACACACACACACACACACACACACACACTTCAAAGAGGAGATGTGCGTAAGTGCGTTGGTGTATTGTCAAGACATAAGATTGAAGTCGATTGATCCTATTAGGTGTTTCTGTAGACACGCGTGTGAACACACACCTTAAAGACATTCACACACACACCAATGAACTGCACATTACCAAACTCTCTCTCTCTCTCTCTCTCTCTCTGTGTCACGAACACACAAGACAGTGTGACTCAGCTGTGTCATATTCACAGTTAAGAGGGAACAGAGCAGGGAGTGCAGAACTAAAGAACGCCTGTCAGGTTTATTTCTGTCTCAGGCGGGCTCTTGCCTGGGCGACGGTGCGGCTGTGAACGGCGCTTCATGCTCTGATCTGCTGCAGTCCCACTTCCCCGTCCCTTCTCTCTGCTCTCCTGCGTAATGGCAAAAATAGAATAAAAAAAAAATAAAAAAAGCCGAGAAGTGCTACAGCATCCAACCTTCTTCCTTCTTCTTCTACACAAACTCAAAGTAATGCAAACACCAAACACTAAGCATGAACTATTTGTCCAACTTGTACTTCTGTTGCTGCACACTGATAGTTGATAGAGAGATTTAAAGAGATAAATAAGTTATGTTTGCTGCTCACAGCACCGTTTTTATAGGTTAATTTAACTCAACAGACCGCTACCCCTCTTCTTTCCAAATTCACAAATATAGAGAGAATTAAATGGCCATTCAAAATGCTGACATGTATATTTGTTAGTTCATATTTAACTACTTTAAGCACTAAGTTCACTTCAATACTGACTTTCAAAATTCAGTAATTTTGGTATGTAGACAGCTCAGTTCAGTTCTTAATCGCTTAATGATGAAGTATGTCCTTACCAGTATTATAATTGTCAATGTCAAGTTAATTTAATCTTTTATTGGTTCAGGATATGCATCTGTTGCAAACAGCTACTTTGCTTTGTATTGGATGCCATTCTGCCCTAATAACTGTTGAAATTAAAACTGTTGTTTTGGTACTACCACTCTTTGCACACTAACACTACTGTATACACCCTGCCGGCATACGTTAAACAGAGCCAGTCCAAATTCCAGCACCCACAAACATATAAGTGAAGCCAAAAGTTTGAAAAGGAAAAATTATTGTAAATTCATTCAATGTCTTCATGACACCACTGACACTAAAAGGGAGATGCAATACCACTGGCATGAGATTTACCGGTAACACTTTACTTGAAGGTATCTACATAAGACACACGACACTGTCATGACACATGAACCCTAACCCTAACCCTAACCCTAACCCTAACCCTAACCCTAACTTGTCATGACAAAAACCGAATGACACTGAGGGGCCATCCACACGGAAATGCTTTTTGGTGCAAACGCACGTTTTTGCATCGTTTTGGCCGATCTTCCAAACGAATCCCGAAATGCACTGGCTGAAGACGCACTGGCTGAAGACGCACTGGCTGAAGACACACTGGCTGAAGGCACACTGGCTGAAGACACACTGCCTGAAGACACACTGGCTGAAGACGCACTGGCTGAAGACGCACTGGCTGAAGACGCACTGCCTGAAGACACACTGGCTGAAGACACACTGCCTGAAGACGCACTGGCTGAAGACGCACTGGCTGAAGACGCACTGGCTGAAGACGCACTGGCTGAAGACACACTGCCTGAAGACACACTGGCTGAAGACGACCTGGCTGAAGACGACTGGCTGAAGACGACTGGCTGAAGACGGCACTGGCTGAAGACGCACTGCCTGAAGACACACTGGCTGAAGACACACTGGCTGAAGACGCACTGGCTGAAGACGCACTGGCTGAAGACGCACTGGCTGAAGACGCACTGGCTGAAGACACACTGCCTGAAGACACACTGGCTGAAGACGCACTTTTTTTAAACCTGGTCACAGGGTGAAAAAATTCGAAAACGCCGCCCTCGCAGCTTTGTTTGGACGGTGAAACCACATACTTGCGTATCGATGATGTCATCGCCACACCCCTCGACCTCTAGCCTTCGACCTCTTACCCCGTGACGACGTCTCTTAACAACAATAACAGCTACATAAACATGCATGCGATATGTCATAAACGTTTATGATTTGTTTATAATGTTTAGGACACGTTCATGACAAGGTCATGTCACTCTTATGCGGATACCATCAGGTAAAGTGTAACCGATTTACTAATATTATTGTCTTTCTTTATGATGTGCTATCTGTATGCCTTGATATACGATTAAATACAAACAGTGTACTGTAAGTTGTCATGTAAAACTCGTGAACTTGTGATATGTTCCGACTCTTACATGATCATATCACATAGGCCAACTATATCTTCATCGCATTGGACAGCTGAGGGGAACTTCCATGTCCGTTTGCAGGCATCAAGGTAATTGTGTGGAACGATGAAGTCCTCCGAACCCCAGACCGAATCACCAGTTATGTCGCGCTAACACAACAATCACCTTTGGGTAGACAACTGGCCGTTGATATGAATGGTGGAGATATGTGAAATCGGCAAAACTTGTTTATTTCTGTTGTCATTTTCAGCCCAAACTGTAACGTTTGAAGATATATAGTCTAAAAAAAGGCCCCCCCTAATCCCCCCCCTCCTTTTTTTTTTTTTTTTGGGGTGTTTGGGTTTGGGTCGCTTGAGCTAAATCAAAATTTACGCTTCGGACAGCAACATCTCACCGCCCTCGCCCCCCGGATTGACGCGAATCCCACTGGTCACGTAGATTCCTTGTTTTTCGTTCCCCCCCCCCTCCCCCCCCGAACTCAGAATTTGATCCATTCAGTCCAAATAACATTTGGAAAGTCTCCCGCACCGCTTCAAAACTCACTCTGTATTGGATGCACAGCAGTGGCAAGGATCAAAGAACACGAAATGCTGGCACTCACAGATGAGTACTCTTTTTATTTAATGTGGGCAAAAAAACGAATGTGTTTCAGCTAGAAGCCATCACCAGCGTTGACTTAAAGAGGAGCCGTTAAGGTTACATTATTTTATCCCTTTAATGTGTGCGGGGAGCCAACAGGAAGTCAGCCAGCTTGGCCAGCGGGAGTCTCAGGGGAGTGCTCTCAACCGGCTCGGCTGGAAAATGACTCTGCACATGCTCCACGGCCCCAAAAACATGGCAGCATAAGGAAGCCTGCAGAGGCTTCTTTGTCAAATGCGCCTGGTGAGAAACTTTCACAGGACTGAATGGGACGCCATCTTTAAAACTTAGTTCTCCTTAATACATCCATGGTTGGCCCCCAGTCCTCTGTTGGATTAGAAAAAGATGCTGGGAGGCAGAATTTCAAAATAAAATACTTGCAACAGCATCATTACCACACAGTGCAGTGCCGAGTCAAAAATACATTTTAAGTGTGTTGTTTTTTGGTGCACACTGTAACTGTTCTTGCATAACAGTTTCCTCTGCTGATCCAGACTGAAGAGGATCCAGAGCCAAGGGTAGCTGCTCTTTTCACCAGGGATGGATCAGAACACATTGATCATCGCCATAGCTGCCAGATGATGTCACCGTTGTCACGGGTAGCCAGGGAAACATTCTCCTCTCACACTGACTCCAATCTGTCTTCTCGCTGTGAAACTAAGGCCCTGATCAGACGTTTGTGTGTATGTGTACGTGTGCGTGTGTGTGCGTGTGCGTGAGTGTGTGTGTGTTAACCTGTACTCTCTGTATGCATATATGTGTTCCGGCCTGTGTTTCTACATTTTTCCAAAGCTTTTATGTTGTGAGGAACAAATTAGAGTTTTAGACCCTTAAAATCATGGATATTGTATTATGATGTTTCCTCTGTATGTTTTCTGTCTTGGTATACCTACTTGCGCATTTAAAAAAAAAAAAAATTGTAGAATTTCTATTCTATTGTTCAATTTCGAAATAAACATTTGATTGCAAAAAGAAATAGGAAAAAGAAAGCATGAACAGTTTTGAAGAAGTTACCTCAATTGGCAGTTAGAGTAAGTTTCGGTGTTAATATAATTAGGTTTAGGTTATTGGTAGCGGTAGACTTAACCATGTAGCTGTGTTTATTAGGTTATAATTATGTGTTAGGGAATGTATAATGCCACTGGGGGCGCTCACAAGTATAGACAAATGTGTGTGAGCATGTGTGTGTCATAGTCTGTGCAGTCGCAGTGTGTTTCTCTCTCTGCCAGGACTGGCACTCCAAACCAACCAGTAATGAGATCTCACTTCTGGCTCGCCTTCCTGCAGCGATGGCGTCAGCACACACAGAAAAAGACATCCTCCAATTAGACACAAATTTACTCACTATGCATGAGAGATACATACACAGAAAAAAAAAAAAAAAAGATCTGGGATCAAATGTGTTGCTACTCAGATTGCTGTTTTGTGAGTGAAAAACACTTCTCTAGGGTAATTGACCTCAGTGTTCTGTTCTTTGTAGTATTGATTGAATGGTGCAGCAAACAGGGAAATGACACCATCACTCCTGAATGTTCAAGCTAAGCTAAATGCTATTTTCCGTAATTGTTTCCTCACATGGACGTCTGCCAGAAATTAAATTCCAAAGGGGAAGTAACATTTTTTGATTTTAGGTTTGTTTATTATTCCAAAGTATTTTGTTTTGTCATCGTAGTATTATTTAGGGCTAAAAGTTGTCAAGTTTAAATATTTTGAAAAAAAAAAGGTTATCCTTAGGTAAATAAAGGCCAGCATGTGGTTTTAATTATTGAATGGTAACTCCCCTCCCCAGGTACTTTACATGAAACTCCCACTTTTAAATGTCCTCAATATTATCTACACACCTGGTTACAGTCAATGAGTTAAAACTTAAACAAAAAAGGCCTAGTACTATGTGAGAAATAAAAGTCAATTTAAGAGGAGCATATGTGCAGGTAATATAGCTGCAAAGTGGAAGGAGCTATTTCAGGTAGCTCTGGTTCTGAAAGTCAAAGTCCAAATTTGGTGATATGCGCTGCTAAAGGCGGGAGAAAGCTGAAGATGTATGTGTTGAGAAAACTAGAACAGGAGCAGTGTGTAGGATTTGGTGGCATCTAGTGGAAGGCCTCTCAATCGTAAAAATGTTTATGTACAACAATTTGTATGATATCTTACAAAATCACGACAAGCGGTCACCTTAGGCCTATGTGAAAGATGGAAAGATGAATATGTATTTAAATTGGGTAATTTCTGTAGTAGAAATGTGAAATAATTTTAGAACTTGATGCCTTCTAGGCCGAGAAAAGCCAGAAAATGTATTTTTGGCTCATGTGGATGAAAGACAACAACTCCCAGAATGCACTTGCTTCGCTTCCCTACGAGGCCACTCCCAAGCCACACCTACCGGTTACACAGGGCAGTCAAGTCAAGTCAAGTGGGTTTTATTGTCATTTTAACCATATACACTGTATATAGTGAAACGAAACAACGTTTCACCATGGCTCAAGTGGTGTTAACATTTAAAATATATAAAAACGACATTTTATAAAAACGTCATTATATAAAAACAACATTATATGAAATCGACATACGAGACAGGCTACATTGAGTGCACACACCTTATAGAGTATACATAAAGTGCAATTACTACTTAAAGTAGAGCATTTAACACAGACAAGGGACAGGACAGACAACAGACAACAAAAGACAGGGCATAAGTAGACTTGTAACAGAGCACTGATTGTTGTAAGTTAGGTTCACCGTGAGGTGAAGGTAGGATATGAGAACTTTCTTGAGATTTGCGTGGTTGAAATCATCAGCAACAATAAATAGTCCATCCCTATGTGCGCTTTGGAGCTCACTGACAGCTCCGTAAAGTTCAGCTAACGCATTGGTAGCATTAGTGCTTGGTGGGACGAAAAAAGTTTGTAGTTTAGAAAAAAACACTGGTCCCCTGAATACTCCCGGGACAGGAACACCCGTTTCCTGCGTTTCCTGCATTTTTCCCGTAACGTCCTCCAGGACACGAATCCCGATCTCCCGCTTGAAAGTCCTATGTTGAGGGACCCATCCGTCCACCCAGACCCCGTCCCTACGCAGATTTTCAAAACCTGTATGATCGTTGCATTATCCGGGAGAGTCCTTTTAAGGAGCCTTATCTCATTGGTTCAGTTGCATATTCACATTTAGGAATTTGACCAATTGGTTAAACAATGGAATTCCAATGTCTGCAAAGAGTGATTGCAGAGGGCTTTCACATGCTTGTACTATTCAACATCACATGTTTGAGTCCAGCTCATAAATCTCTTACTGCCTCGAAACATTTTTTCATTAATGCCGAGCAAACCCAACTACATTAGATCCATCGATCTCTGAAAACTTCAAGTCACGGCAACTCCAAAGAATGATTGATAGTTCAAAAGTTTGCTTTGTCATGCATTTTATAGCGTGTTACTCCTTCCAGTAAACCAACAGCTTATCACCATGAGTCTGACCAGATGGAGGCCTGTGCTATGTGAGATTCCGTCAACAGAAACGCATTTCATTGTAACAAAGATTCAAATATTTTTTGTTTAATGACCAAACTGTACTGTAAATTCCTTTTCCATAGATGGGAACTTTGCAGCCTGCATACAACTGATTATCATATCAATATCAATTTAAAAAATATAGAAAAGAAGAAAAAAATCTAAAACAAACTCCACTATGACAGATATAGTTGTGCTTTAGGGCTGCATGATATGAGGAAAATATTTGACATGAGATAACGTTGTTGAATATCGCGATAACGATATTACGTGTGATAAACAAGAAGATATTAAAGTGAACTCAGTTCTGCATTTCTGTTGTTTTCAGTTTTCTGCTAAAATACAACTAAGTGCTTGTTGAATTTAAAACACATGAAAGTAAATAATTGCCAACATTCTGTTATTTATTCAATTTAAAAGGCACCACTAAAAAAGTGCAGTTTGATATTGTCTTTCGTGATCTGATTATTGTGCCAGCTGATATTGCGATGACAATAAAAAAACGACATATATTGTGCAGCCCTAGTGTGCATTAGTATGCATTATTATGTTATCTTTACTGGTTGGAAGATGGTTGTGTTTATTTTCATTTTCTTTATCCATTTATTTATTTAATACCATTATTCTTATTTGACCATTTCTTTGGGTTTGTCTGCTTTACTTTGTTACCAAAAAATAAAATAAATAATGGAATAAATTGAATAATTTCAGTGAGCTGAAAGCTTACTAAAGTGCCCTTAAGCAATACACAGACTCCCTGCCAGCTTACTGCTCTGCAGCAGAACCTGCTCTACGCTGCAGGTGAAGAAACACAAAGAGTGATCCTACACACATCAACATTATTATCCAGCCGGTGACTCACAGTTCACATACAGTATAAAAAGCACTTTTCCTCTGATTAAGTCACGTATAAATACTTGTATCATTACACACCGCGCTCACACCTATCTCATTGCTTTCAAGTGCCAGGCATGTCTATTTCTGTGCAAGCCTGCTGTGCACAGCGAGCGGTGGGAGTGTGCATGTGAGGCAGCTGCTGGCATAGGACTGGGAACTTTAAGCACACACACACACACACACACACACATGCCAGAAACCTGAGCTGGCGAGGGCTTGGGCCCCAGTTATTTCAGTCAGTAGACATTAGACACTAAGAAGACTCATTCGGCTTTGTTTGGCTGTGACACAGATACAAATGTTTTAGCAGGACTGAAACGTATTATTCAATCTCACAAACAGTATCATACTCAACATTTTACTGTAATATTCATGCTTTGGTTTATCAGATTGACCAATATTTTATCTTTACGTTGCCTTCTGTGTATGACTGTGATGCAACAAGTTCAACTAAATGTCATGATCAACACCAAATACAACTAAAGTGCTTCTTCATGTGTTTTGGCTTGGTTATGAACAAGTTTCTGCTCTAATTTATAATAATAATAATAATAATAATAATAATAATAATAATACATTTTATTTATATAGTGCTTTACATGGTACTCAAAGACCCTTAACAGTAAAACCAGCACATAAAGCACATTAAAAACAGATAAGCAATAAAACCAATACATTAAACAAGCATATTAAAAGCAATTAAAAACAATAAAACCAGTAACTATCAGGTGAGAAATGTAAGACTATTGTATGTGGAAAGCTAATCTGAAGAGATGTGTTTTGATTAGTGTTTTGAATGTGTACAGGTCAGTACAGTCACGGATGTGTATGGGTAGGGAGTTCCAGAGGGAGGGGGCTGCAATGGTGAAAGCTCAGTCAGGGGGGATTGTGGCAGTGGAGCAGGTCTGTGACGTAGGAAGGAGCCTGGTTATGAGGGCTTTGTGGGTGAGGACAACCTGATCTCCCAGAATTCCGTGAAATGAACACGGCCCCTTAACTCAAAATCTGTGTCAGTTTCACGGAATCACAAAAAATTCCATGATGGGCCCACGGAAGAATTAAGTTAAATAAACATGGCCCCTTAAGTTAAGGAAAAGGTCATGGGTGGGCTTAAGGTTCCGTGACACACGGGAAGAATGGGACAATTGGGTTCAGGAAAAGGTTGTGGGTGGGCTTACGGTTTTGTGACACGCGAGAAGAACGGGACGGTTGGGTTTAGGAAAAGAAGAAAGCGACTTTAGGAAACGTGACATGCGGGACACAATCCCCGGTCTCCTGGAGGAAAGTCCTGTGTTTGACTCATCGATCACCCCAACCAACCTCCTTAAGCTGATTTTCGGGCTTTCATACTACTTGCTAGCGTAGTCGCTCCTAATGCTACGTCATCTTCTCATTGACTTTACATTGGCATTGTTTTCCGTGGTGGCCACATGGAATTTTCACACACCGTGCTACCACCACGTAATGCGCTGTTAACAGTTCGTGATCATTTCACGGAATCTGTGAGACCAGGCTGGTGAGGAGGAGGACTTTAAACTGGATGTGTTGGGAAACAGGGAGACAGTGGAGGTTCTGAAGGACGTGAAAGTGATGAAGGTATAAATCAAAGTTTCGGCAGCAGAGAAGGTGATTGATGGGCGGAGACGGGCAATATTTTTGAGGTGAAAGAAGGCAGTTCTGGTTATTTGGTTGATGTGGTTTTCAAAAGTGAGGTTACTGTCGAAGATGACTCCCAGGTTACGGATGTGTGGGGATGGAGACAGGGTGGAGTTGTTGACAGTGAGACCGAAGTTATGGGTGTTCTTTGTGAGGGATTTTGGGCCAATGAGCATCAAGTCGGATTTATTGTATTTGAGTTGGAGGAAGTTGGTTTTCATCCAGGTTTGAATATCGGTGAGGCAGTTGGTCAGGGTGGATGATATAGTATACTTGGTGATGGATTTGGTATAAATGTAGATCTGGACATCATCGGTGTAGCAGTGGAAGTGAAGACCACGTTTGCGTATGATATTTCCGAGTGGCAGGATGTAAAGGATGAAAAGGAGAGGACCAAGCACCGAACCTTGGGGGACGCCTTGTGACAGAGGAGCAACGGAGGAGGTGCAGTTGTTGATGTGTATGAACTGTTGTCTGTTGGTGAGATAGGAACAGAGCCAGTAGAGTGCGGTGCCACTGATGTTGCAGTAGGTTTCCAGTCGGGACAGGAGGATGGAGTGGTTGGTGGTGTCGAAAGCTGCAGTGAGGTCGAGCATGATAAGAATGGTGAGGTGGCATAAGGTGGTATAAGAGGCATACATGAATAAGGCCGGCAGCAATAACAAAGAATTAAAGCATGGATAGAAGAGAATTAGAACCACTGGTGCCAGTTGGAAGTTATCTTAGATTTCTGTGTTGAAATGTCTCATTTAATTCTGTGTAATGAACACTAATAACTGGATATGCTCATTTAATTGCACAAGAAATCTCTCAGTCATTCTGACACTCAATCTACAGGAACATTGCTGGTATTGATACACTTTCCCCTGTGTTGATTATAATGACTGTCACTAATAAGATTTTCCAAGGATAAACTTACATCACAATTTACATATTATAACAAGCCATACAAAAGTAATCATTGGGGAATGTGTACTGAAAATAAAACAGGTTCATTAGTTTGTAGCAAAGTAGCTTCTTTATTCATTACAAATGCAAACAGACTCATTTCAGATAAACATAAAGAAGCTGTCAGTTTATAAGACTTACAGATTTGATACTGAAAATGTTAGTTTGGCACAGAATTGAGATCATTGAAACAAAAAAATCTGGTTGTTCCAAAGTTTATGCAAAGTATGTAAGGTTATGCTCATTTTATATCACAAGGCAGAAAAAGCCCACCTAATGTCCCTTAAAACTATATACTGTATATATATTAATTTGACTTATTATATGTGACTTTATAAATGTTATCCTTGTCCTGTTTCTTCAAAAATTGGTATCAGGGAGACTACTGGATTAAATAGTCAGACTTAAACTCTCACACACGGTGTGTCCGTCTAGAAGAAGAAAAGTGGATTGGTTAAATTTGCCATGTTAATGATGTAGAAAATATGTTTCATTGTATTTTCTATTATCCTTTATTGTTACTGGGAACTACTACTTTGTTTAGTAAGATTAAACAGAAACCGTTTTTTAAAATATGGATAATACACTAACTAAACTAAATTGGCTGTTCACATGCATAACATTTAAAGCTATAGTGTGCAGTTTCTGTCTCCCCCATGAGGAATTCTAAATAATGACAACAACACTGTCATCCACATTACACAGACCTTCTGTGATCGTACACCACCACCACCCCTCCTCCGCAAAGTTACTTGTAGCCAAGGTGGACACGGAGGATTAAAAAAACATGATGGACTGTTCAGATGAGGTAATTATCTTAACTTGAGTTTCTGCACGCGAAAGTCACCGGACTACACCGTTTTGCAAACATGGCCATACTTAGAAATACAGAGAAAGTTTTGTGAAGCTGATAGTCTTAATTAGCTTTGCATTAGTCTCGCATTGCCAGACCTTCCTCCACAGCGTTGCGGAGGAGGGTCTGGCTAATCCACACAGCATTCTGGGATGGGAGAAAAATGTGCTCTGGTTTATTGCCATTTCTTTAAACCAATCACAATCGTCTTGGGCGGTGCTAAGCACCGGGCAGAGCCCCGGTGCCGCTGCAAAATAACCTCAGGAAGGAACTTGTTTTGGTGGAACGTGTGTACATTCAAAAGTTGTTTTAGTCGTGCAACAGAAAACTCAGATTGGACAGATAGTCTAGCTAGCTGTCTGGATTTACCCTGCAGAGATCTGAGGAGCAGTTAACCAGAGTCCTCATAAATCCACCGGAGTTTAGAATTCGAAAACAAAGAAAGCGGAAGGTAACGGACATCCGGGCAAAAAGGACATCCGGCGGAATTTCCGGGGGCAACGGGGCAATCACGGAAGTGGAAGGTTGTATATATAGACTAGCTATGTATCAACTAATTTGGCGATGGCTTGAATTTAACAGACTTTCATTTATATAAAATAGTTGCGCACTATAGCTTTAAATTAGCCAGTTACTTTGAGAAACCCTGGGAGATAAGACAATAATCCCTTTATTAGGAGGGCGATAGCTTTTATTTTATTTTATTTTCAGGGTACAAATTATTTGACATTTTGCACATACATATGTTATTTGAAAGTTACCGGAAAATGCATCTAATACTGTTTCAATATTTGATAAATAGCTGTTACGGTATGGGCGAAATGCTTGGCATGACATGGAAATAAAAACTCAAACTCAGACTAACTGTAACCACATAGATGGCGTATAACAGACCATAACTCTAATTAAACACTATACAGTCAAACAAGCAACATAAATAATTAAAAAACAATAACAACCATCATAAAAAACATCAGATGAGGGCTGACAACAAGTGAGTAAGTTACATTTGAAGTCATTATGGAGTCACTTCTGTTAAAGTCCTAGCCAGAGCCAGAGCCAGAGCCAGAGCCAGAGTCATAAGCCAAATTTCGCACTCACATATTCACAATTACACACAGAGACAGAAAAGGTTCCAGCTACACATGAACAGACATGCAGACAAACTCAGACACATACTCCAGATGCATATGTCACCCACAGTTTAGGAATTCACACACACACATAGTGTGTAAGTGATCGAAGCATAATTTGTTGAGCCATAAAGGAAAGTTGAGTATTCAAATGAAAACATTCCTATATACACACAATGAACACATCCACACACGCACGCGGGTCCCCCATGTAGTGGTGGAAAGTAACTAAGTACATTTACTCAAGTACTGTACTTAAGTACAAATGTGAGGTACTTGTACTTTACTTAAGTCTTTTCTTTTCATGCCACTTTCTTCTTCTGCTTTGCTACATTTCAGAGAGAAATATTGTACTTTTTACTCCACTACATTAATCTGACAGCATTAGTTACTAGTTACTTTACAAATTAAGATTTTTACACACAAAACACTGTAGTTTATAAAATATGATGCTTTATTATAAATTAAACTACCCAACAATATAACAACCTACAAGTTCAGCTGAAATGATTAGCTCTCTATACTTACATACTTTTACTTATGTAACATTTTCAATGCAGGACATTTATAGTATTTTATTTTATTATTTTACAGTATTAGTATTTTTACTTAAGTAAAGGATCTGAATACATCTTCCACCACTGCCCCATGTATAACAGGCTGACTCAGAGAGGAGGCCTGTTTGTGTTTCAGCATATTTGTGTGTGAGGACAGAAACCACACAGTCGCTATAAAACACTGGGCACCTGTTCCCTGGATCCCATTGGGAGAAATTCCACTCCTCGGTCACTGTGTGTGTGTGTGTGTGTGTGTGTGTGTGTGTGTGTGTGTGTGTGTTGGGGTATGTGTCAGTAAAGAATGTTGACACTGGATTTTCCTGTCTCAAGAGGACACCGTGCAACATCACTTCCTTCATGACCCTTCCCTATTTAAAGCCCGGTGTGGAGCCAGAGGGGCCTCAGCAGGGGATTAAGGCCAAAGCCATTGCACTCTTCACAACAGCAACTCACCCACTGACCGACTGACAGCTCCCGATCTTGCTGTGAAGATCCACACCGGCTATAAAGGTTGAGGCAAACGGATTTCTGTCCATGATCATCCAGCAAGTTTATCTTTGCAAGTGAGGTGTTTCTAAAAATTGAGTTGGAATTTTGGAACCAACAGAAGCTGACTATTTGCTCAGACAAAAGTAGTTTTTTTTCTTCTATTGACTCAACTAGAATTTTTACCAAAACACAACCAGAGCCTTTTTTTGAGAAATTCAAAGAGTTTCCAGGACTGGAAACCAAAGACACACGCTAACTCCAGTAATTGCCACAACACATCCTGCAAGGTTTTGTATGAATTGTCCAACAGCATAGTAGATTTCTACAGCATTCGAAGAAAAAAAAAAAAAAAACTTTCTGGAAAACGTCCCTTCTGGTATCCTGTGACAATGAGTAGTGGTGGGACCACCACAGTTTCACCACAGGAGCCTCAGGCTTTCAAACGGGCAGTACGGAAGATAAAATGCGCCGCTATGGTGGCTAACCTGGCCAAGAGCTGGCAGGGCTGGGCCAGTGAACACTCCGACAAGCAGGACGCCATCCCGAGTGGCTGGATGCCTTCATCTGTTGAAGAGGTAGACAAAAAAGTACGTAACCATGACGTCAAACTTACCGTCACCCCGCGTGTATTCACGGCTGATGACGCCAACGCCAGTGGGAGTAAGATTCGGACCGGTTCAGTGACCAAGTCTGTGCAGCCAAAACGCAGCGAGTGCAGCAGCAGCGATTTGGTCAACGCCATCCGAGGCAGGATGGAGTCGGGTCCCGAGGAGTGCAAGCCGTTCCTGGGCAATGAGTCACCGACGCGCCGGCGCCAGATGAGGGCGCTACAGGGCGCAGGAGGAGGAGCGGGTGGAGTCATCCAAGACAGGAAGCTTTTGCTCCAGCAGGAGAAGAAGCTGGGGTCAAGGAGCAGCAGTGTTGACACAGAGGACAGCGGGCTGGGAGAGGAGGCCGGGCTCAGCGACAACAGCGAAGCAAAAAATGAACACGGTGACATCCAGCCCAAGAAACAGACCAACAGGCCCAAGGTAGAGTGGTTAGTCACAAGGATAATAAATGGATGGGAAAAAGTTTAAGTTTAATAACCCAAAAAGTGACGCTTGGTCAGGTGCCTTTGGTGTTTGTTACTGATGCAAAAAAAAAACTTTGGCGTCATATTTAGACGAGCTTGGTCGGGACTCTTGGCGTCACTTTTTGACGCTCTGGGTCAGGACGTACGTTTAACTGGCATGCGGCAGAAGAACGGGACATTTAGGTTTAGGAAAAGATGGTGGGTGGGGTTACAGAATGTACATTTCAGTGACACGCGGGACAAGAACGGGACAACCCCGGTCTCCTGGGTGAAAGTCCTGTGTTGGTTGACCCATCCGCCACCCCAACTTGCCTCCTTACGCAGATTTTCGGTATTCCATACTCCTCGCTACCGTTGTCGCTCTTAATAATACTTCACCTTACAGCGCCGCGGTCGAGCTGCTGCTCTGCCCGGTGTGTTCCATACAGACGCTAAGGGGAGATTTTCCTTGTAAATTTAGCTGCTCGGCGTAAACAAACCCAACACAAAATGGTTATGTAACATTGCCAAACAATCAATATTCCTATATTAACAATGGCTCCAATAACTGTGTATAATGTGGAAGGTGCCACTTGCAGTGATCAACCCACAGAGAATTATAACCTAACTTCTCAGCTATACAGAGCTTTTTAGCCTCTTTTCATCCTATTGGTATGTTTCAGTCTCTGTGCTCTAATCAGCCCAGTTCTCAGCAATGGGATACAGCTGTTTTCAGCAAAAACCTCTGATAAAACAAATGTGCCTGCCAAGTACCAAATTACCAACTGGTGAACATAGTGGAGACTTTAGCCACTCCAAATGGATGATAATATAGTTCCATGGCTGCTAGATTTGTAAAATAGGCAATTGTTGGTAAACACCTTCACAACGTTACAAGGTGATAATATGTCAATCTTGCTTTAAATTACCTTCAAATGAATAGAGTATAGGGCTGTCCTCGATTAAAGAAATTCTTTGTCGACTAACACTTGTACAATGGCGTCGACTAAATACTTAGTTGATTTAATTCGACTAAGACCAAAACAACAGATTAGTTGACTCACTAACTAAGAGGGTGCAGCCCTAAAAAGGAGATGGTATGGGGAACTTGGAAACATCAAATTACATTTGTGAATATGAGACAAGCTATCAATATGACCAGAAAACTCATATGTGACATTTATTTGTTGGGTGGTGGTGGTGGGTTAAGAGTCAGTGTCACCGAGGGCCTGGGGTCTTGTTAATGAGGCTGACTGCAGAGGTGTGTCGTTTCTCCATTACATGGCACCTGCTCGACTCGACTCTACTCGCCTTTTTTGCTTTTCCATTTTGAAAAAAAGTTCCTGGTACCTGCTAACAGGTACTTTTTTTAGTATCACCTCCGTCGAGGTTCCAAGCGAGCTGAGGCGATACCAAAAGTTGACGTGAAAACCTGCAGACTACCGACTGGTCGGAGAGAATCGTCACTAATCACTGCGTCATCATTGCTAGCCACAGACGGGGGTGTCCTGAACAAACCCGCCATTTTTAAATAGTTTAGCCAGAGGTGGTTTTTTTTGCTGCCTCCAGCTTCTTTTGAAACTAAATTTGTCTTATGGCTGTGGCCAGGGCCGGCCCAAGACTTTTGGGGGCCCTAAGCAGGATTTGGTTTGGGGACTCTCCACATTGTAAGGTTTTGCCACTGCACTTGGCACTAAACCAACTTGTGTATTGTAAATATTAGTTACTCATAATGTGCAAATAAGCATTTAAAGACTAATGTGAGACCAATTAGCAGCAACACTTTATCTTTAAATCTTATCTTATCTTTAATAAGCTCAATTGTGAGAAATTTCAAGCGCTCTTGGGGGTCCTCTGGTAGCCACGGGGCCCTAAGCAGCCGCTTAGTTCGCTTATGCGTCGGGCTAGCTCTGGCTGTGGCAAACAGCCGCATGCCGAGAATCAAAAACAACACACCTTCGACGTTCTGTGTGTGTGTGTGTCGCGTTAGGTCACGGCAGTTTCCTGCGACGTCGCTATGATGATCAGCCTCGTTCGTCTCACGCATGAGGCGGTACTGAATCTGCAATGGAAAATGGAGGACGGGGCACCGCGGCCGAGTCGAGCCGAGCCGAGCAGAGGTGGTACTAGCAGTGGGTAAGCGCCAATAGAGGTTGTGAGAGAATCATTTCACTGTTGTTAATGGCAGGGTTATATTAGAGTTAGATTAGAGTTGTATTATTGCCTTTTAATAATAATGAATTATACGCACACACTTATGAGTTTCTCCAGCCTGCTTTCTCTAAAACTACAATAATGGTTTCTCCTGTCCCTAAATCAAACACACAGTGGAAGATAAATACCCTAAATTACTGCAAAAATGTTCCCACACAAGTCACACAGCGTGAACAAACCGGTTTAAGCAGAGGTCCCTTTGATGTCACCTGAAGAAATCTAACTCCTTCATGGACAGCAAACAGCATAACAGTTGCATAACTCCAATACAAAAATATCTCCCATAAAAGGCAAAGGAGCCAGCAGGAGGCCCCTTTGACTTGTTTAAGGAGTCACTATGCAGAGAGGCAGGCCAACTCATGAAAACACACGCTGGACCGCAGCGCAATGGAATATATGTAAATGAATATAGTCATGCTCTGCAACATGTTTTCCAAACTGACCTTCAGGTGGAACTGCCAGGGAGGGGTAGGGGCATGGACGAGAGAGGCAGTAACATGAGAGGCAGACACTGGGACAAGAATACTTTAGAGAAAAATAAGAAAGCCTCAGAGTGTAAAGACATTCTATGTCTTTCATTTTATTCATCTATATTGTAATGCAAATTCCATCTGACTTTAACGGGTTTGATGAATGTTAAATAATAACATGTGAACAAAGAGAGAGGTCGGCTTAACGGTAGAGCAGATTTCTTGGCCGGAAGTCGTTAAGATATGTTGGCAAGCAAACAAACAACAGCTCTAGTTTGGTCTCCACCATCTTCTTGGTTACACGTTACAAAAATATCCAGGAGTGAACCAAAACAGTAAAGGTGCACAACATGAGCAAAAAGACAGTAAAAGGCTCTGAATCGGCTGTGTGGTCACCTCTCACATTTACACATTTTGACATTTTTATGAAAATATTGTTTTGACAGCTTTGAGTATAAGTATACTATACTGTACCGTAATGTAAAATACTCTACTACTATTACAAGTCCTGCCTTCAAAATGTAACAAAAGTAAAAATGGAGAATTATTTAAACATTTGAATAAATATCAATAAATAATTCTCCAATTTAACATTAGCGAATGCACAGAAGTATCAGCCACAATGTGCACTTCAGTATTTTTATTCATTGATTTCAAACGATTTAAAAAAATAAATGAATAAAAGAACAACAAAAAAAATAAATAATGGCAAATCATTTTAACATAACACACACTAGACCCAAAAGGGATAGGAAAAAGCCTAGGAATGTCAAGTCCTACCCCTAGTAATTACCAAAGACAATTGCACAATCCAATAAGATAAACTAAACAGAATAAAAAAAATACCAAAATACTACTCTTGCACACACATGCACACACTCAAACGCTACAGCTCGACTAGCAGTGGTTTGTCTGATTAAGAGAACTGGAGGCACTTTAAGGTTTTTTTCATACTCTATCAAGCTATTAAGAAAAAAGAAAAGAACAAAAAAAACAGCCACTATTGAAATCAGCGAGATCTCCTTCCTCACTTCAGTACCTTTCAAAATTATGTCTTTTGTACATTTTTTAAAATTGCATTTTACAGTATTTATACTTTGTTTAAACGGTTCTTCAAGACCATTCTAAAAAACCACCCCACAAATCGAAATACACATCATTTTGAGATTGATCCGAGCATGTTGTTGTTTCTAATTTAAGTTATAACCGCCATCTCTATACGTGAACAGTCGTTGTGTGTTTCCTAGTCTCACATTACCAGACCTTCCTCTACAGTCCTGCAGAGGAGGGTCTGGCTAGTCCACACAGCATTGTGGGATGGGTGAAAAATGTGTTCTGGTTTATTGGCATTTCGTTAAACCAACCGTCTTGGAGCAACGGCGCCTCTGCAAAATAGCCTCGGGAAGGAACTTGTTTTGGTGGAACATGTGTACGTTCAAAGGTTGTTTTGGTCGTGCAACAGAAAACTCAGATTGGACAGATAGTCTAGCTAACTGTCTGGATTTACCCTGCAGAGATCTGAGGAACAGTTAACCATAGTCCTCAGAAATCCACCAGAGTTTAAAATGGCGGAATTTCCGTTGGCAATGGAGCTATCCCGGAATGTCGTGGATATAGACTATATGTTTCCAGACTGCAGTTATTTTTTTTTGCTTTATAAATTATTTGTGCAGTCTTAAAATTATACCAGATCATTAAACAAACCAATCAATCTTCATCAAGTTATTGAATGAACATTTTAATCTGAAAAGTAACTTGTCGTTATAGTTGTCGGATACATGGAGTGGAATACAAAGTACGACATTGCCTCTGAAATGTACTAAAGTAGATGCCTCAGTTTATTATTTGAGTACAGTACTTTGCCACCACTGGTCACATGACTAGCCACACAATTTGATTGACAGCTGATCGTTGGAAACGCCACAGTTACAAATGCCAAGAACCAAAGATGGAGGCTAAATAGAGAAAAGAAAAAGAGTGATCAGAAGCATTAAAGGTTCACAGAGTCTTGTAAAAGGTCCCACCGTGACAAGTCTTCACCTTTTAGAAAGCAAATACCAAAGAGATATGGTGACACTGATCTGAAGGCCTGGCAAGCTGAGGAAAATACCGATGGAGGAGAGAGAGGAGGGGGGATAGGGAGGAGGAAGAGAGGGGTGGAGAGAGGGGGATGGGGGAGGTTGGGCAACGGCCACTGAAACGATTGGCACCTCACAGTGACCAGTACCCGGTTCACGGTAACCTTTTCTCGGCTAAATTTAACTGTAAAGACCGCTTAACTTAACTGTCATTGGACCAGCCGATGACCACCGTAAATTCTGTAGGATATCATACGAACCCGTTGCACTGTGTATACCAACCCGTTCTCATTCCGAACTCGTAAAATAAGTACGTTTGGGCAGTGTCCTTCAGCGTCTGATGCGACGAAAAAGGCACCCTTCGGCGTATTTGTGTAACGTACTGGGGAGAGCCGCAGTTGGATGAGATTTAGCGAGTGGTATGTAATGGGAAATTGCCGCGTAAGGACGGTGGCTGGGGTGGCGGATGGGTAAAACACCGGACTTTCACTCAGGAGACTCCGGGTTCGCGCGCTCCGGCGTTTGTTGGTGTTTTGCTGTCTCCGCGGGTTTCCCGCGTTTTGAGGCGTCCTTTCCCCGTTGTTTTTCTCCTAAACCCAACCTCCGCGATTCCGTTCACCCGTCCCGACCAAGCGCGTCAAAAGGGACGAAAAAGGGACGGCAATAGTGGCGACCAAGCACGTTTACATGAGACGCTAAAGGAGACTTTTAACGTCAAATAAGAACGAGAAAGGCTCCTGACCGAACGTCCTTATTTTACGAGTTGGGTGTGAGAATGTGTTGTGTATACTGTAAAATTGTTATGTTAATGTGCCCCTGTAATGAAGAACCTTTTGCTTTGCTTGTTCATATGGAAATTCTCACATGCTCTTTTACAGTCTGATGTTAACCTAACAACCCTCTTTCATCTCCAGATTAAGATTTCCACTGCGAGTGACATCAAAAGCCGCTGGCAGCAGTGGTCTGAGCAGCACATGGAGGGCCAGAAGCTCAACCCCTTCAGCGAGGAGTTTGATTACGAGTATGCCATGGCCAATCGCCTCCGCAAGGGCGACTCCGGCTACGGACGACCCAAAGACGGCTCCAAGACAGCAGAGAGGGGCGACAGGGCCCAGAAACACATCCACAGGGAGATGGAGGAGCTGGTGTGGATTATCAGAGACATGGGGTTTAAGGATAAAGAGGGGAGGATCATCATTACCTTCGGCCGGCTCTTTGACCGCTACGTGAAGATCTCGGATAAGGTGGTGGGCATCTTGCTGCGCTGCCGCAAACACAAGATGCTGGACTTTGAAGGGGAGATGCTGTGGAAAGGACAGGACGATGATGTCATCATTACAGTGAGGGACTGAGGACAGATGTAATGTCTTATGAACATGAACAAAACACATGCAAACCCACCTGCACATCTCCCACATCAGCTCGTCAAGAGAAATAATGCTACCAATGCTAACCGAAATGCTACATCATACAAGAAAAAGGGAGGAATGTTTGCAAGAGACAGAAAAAAAACACAGTATGATTAAAGATATTACACACAATAAACATGGAAGTCAAAATCTGAAAGTTTAAATGTACATACATTATAAAAAAAAGAAAAAGTGTACACAGGTGGTGTACACAGGGAGGCCACAAAAAGACACACACACACGCACACGCACAACACACACACACACACACACACACACACACACACACACACACACACACACACACACACACACACACAGACTCCAGACTCATTAGTTCGTCTCAGATACCTGACAGGTCATCCGATGAAGGGAAGCTATCTTTAGCATGCTAACCATGCTCGTCTTGCTTTCTATGCTCCTACACGCTACCATCCACCACAATGCCTGCCATGCCAACACATTCTCACTCCCAGCGCGACAAATAAGTGACGCTTTATCACTTGCCTTTGGTGTTTTTTACCGGCGCAAAAAGTCTCTTTTAGCGCCTCAGTCAGACGCAGTGGGACTTTTGGAGTCATTTTTCTACGCACTTGGTCGGGACTCTTGCCGTCACTTTTTGACGCTCTGGGGTCGGGACCGATTTGGCGTCACTTTTCAACGTGCAGGGTAAAACCATTTAGTTAGGGTTAGGGAAACTAATTTGGGTGGAGTTAAGTTAAATTTACTGAACTGGACAGTTTTAGGAATACATCATGGTTGGGGTTACAAAATGTGTATGTATATGCCTGGTGTGGTCAACACAGACGCTAAAGGGTGATTCTTTTTGTCGGTACCTGACGCTCATAGCAAGTTGGGAGTGAGAATGGGTTGGTCATGCCAATGTGTGCTTATTGTGAAATTAAGATCGGAAGTAGAGAAGCTGTAATGTGCTGCTGTTGACAGAGTTTGCGCTCTTGGTTCAGACTACGAAGCCTTTGTGTTATTATATTATTACCTTCATAATAGGCGCAACTCAAGTGCTATGCTCATCTTTTTGCCATAAATCAAGCCTCTATTTTCTCAGGAGATCTTACCCAGTGGCAGACAGAAATGTGAAAGCGAGGCTTAATAGCGAACCAATCTAAACGCAGATGGGGTCGTTATTCTTTAGCCATTACATTGTGCAATGAACATTAACTTCATTATAAGTTAAAGCAAAAAACCTGTCTATTGCAACTTTAACTGTTATTTATGTTTAGAAAAAAAGTATTGTCTTTTGAGTGTATCGTGTGATGTTTTTGACATAAATGATTGTATATTGAAATGGGTTTTACCTAATTTCATAACTTGGTCTGGGTGAATACTTAATTCTGATTGGCTGCAGGGTGTCCATTTATAAAGTCATATAAGACACCTACTAAGGAGTTCGGATGAAACTGAAAGTTTACTGTTCCTAAATGAATGTGCTAAATTAAATGGAAATCTAAATATCTTTTTTCCAACAGTGTAGTCCTTCAATGCAACAGCGTCCTTCAATTAAACAGCGAAAGGGATGAGAGATGATCTCTCATCCCTTTCGCTGTTTAATTCTCTACTTCAGGCTCCAGCTGACAGTACACATGGTGGATCATTTGTTTGTGAAAGTCTTGATATTGATTTGGCTGGATAGCTAGCTAGTCTTGTTGTTAAACATACTGTCAGATTATATTTACTGATTGTCAACCGTTATTGACTTTAAATCTTGCTAGCATAGCGTTAGCTGGCTAACGTCTGGCTCGTAGCTCTCCGAGCCACCGGGCTTCTATGAGCCGAGTGGACTAGAAATATCTATCGTTGCCAAGTCGGATCTAAGGTCCGTCCTATTTACTGGAGCAGTTTGGATGCATAAGAACCTTATGGGATGGGAAGGATTGTTCCAGGTATTAGTCAAACCCTCAGGTGCTACCAAGGAAACAGACTTATTGTTTAAAAAAAACTTTAGATTTTGACTACAAAACGCATGAAAATATAAATTAATGGTCTTAAAAAAATGTCATTTGGCAAGTGACCATGGTATAATCGGGTTTATGCCCTTCGAGGTGTCCATTATCAGATAATTAATGGACAACAGGGAGGCCAGAAGAGGACGGTTACCTCTGCCACAATTGACACCTCGTCGGGCACTAACCCTAACTTAACATTTAGGACATTTACTATTGTCATTGTGTAAAATTAAACTTAGAGGTGTTCAAAATGTTGAACATTTTCTTCTTTCAAAGTGAAAGCCTGTGAGTCTTCTTACAGAAGAGTGGTGTATCATGCACAGATAGAGATTAGTGTACTGTATATAAACACACATGTCAACACCCATTTACTATTGAGACTGTGAAATGTTGTCATTTTTGCTGTGGTCAGAGTACACATGGAAGTCGATAAAGAGTGAAATTTTAATTCTGATATCCTGTTTTCCTTTATTAAACAGGTTAGTGTGGAATACTGAGCTACTAAGCAAATGTCAACAAGACATAAATAACATAATACATTCATCTTCAACTTCAGTGTCTGTTTATCGTTATGTATGCATCACCCACCAAGGAAAATTCCTTGTAAGTGTTACTTACAATAAATCCTTTTCTGATTCTGATTCTGGGTTATTTCATCAGCAAGTATTCAGATTATCTAAAGCCCAACACATAAGCAACCTTACAGTTGGAATGGGCTGTAACAACTAACAAAAGAATACTGTAACACATCCAAGTCATGTAACGTTATCTCCACACAAAATAAGTACAGATCAAAACATTCATATTTTCTTCAGGAACACTTACCTTCAACTGCGCGAAAAGATACGCCTGGTTGGTTTATCTGTCTTTGGGCGCAGGTCTTACATGAATACCAAAGTTTGATTTGACAGATTTTGGGCAAATCGTTCGTGAAATCTGAAAATCTTGAAAAAACTGTCAGTAGAAACGACTGGAAATTTCTACTTACAATAACGCAACAATATTCTATGAGACATTAAGAGTGTTTCTGTCATTTTCCTGGCAGGTGATGATGTTTTAAAACCTGCAATCTTAAGCCTCTCCCCTCTGCCTGCCAATTTCTCAACGCTAATTGGAAACTCACATTGATTTCTCCTAAACGTTGTCTCTGGAAACTGGAGGCTGGTTAGAGTCGAAAGAGGAGGTGAAAAGGATGACTTACAGTATATATATATATATATATATATATATATATATATATATATATATAATATAAATAATATATATATATATATATATATATATATATATATATATATATATATATATATATTGCCATATCAATAACTTTGAATTATTTATTTAAAGAATTTGCGGGAAAAGGTCAAGTGTTCGGAATAGCCTACAGTGAGTCCTCATAGCCCTACAAGCGTAAAGAAGAAGAAGTTTTGGCATACTTGGAAAGTATACTGACCATTGTCTGACAGCTTAATTAGTAACAACCAAGTCTAGACACATTAAAATAGTAGGTCCCCAGCTGTTTTCATAGTAGTTTAGCCATATATACTACCACAAAATACAGTAAGTAGTTTGTTTGGAACAGGACCAAGACGTTATGACCTGGTCTTGATTCAGTTGTTTGGTCTGCTAACAGCTTTCACACTGGCCCAAACGAATTGCAACTAAAGGGGCAAATGCAATGCAATAATTAGTTTGAACCGCATCAAACAGGTTAGCTGTGCTTGTGAAAGCACATTTAATTAAGACCAATAAGGCAGCCACAAGCCACATATCCCCCCCTCACAAACAACCCAATAAAATAAGTAAGAAGGGTTAAATGTAGTTGTGGTTTTAACGTGGTGGTTTTGGTGTTTCTTGGATGCTTCCCCAGTGTCCTTATGGGATACGGATGACACTGTTGCAATGAATTAAGGGCTATTCACTGTGAACAGTCTACAGGGTTGCACGCTTGCTAAAAATCCTTGGCGAAGTCTCCAGAAGTTCATGCCAGAGCCCTTAAGCACTTGCTGATACTGCAGTGAGACAGTCTTAAGCCCTTGTGGACTCCGCTGCTGTCAGTCCACACACTGTTAGCAAATCGCAGAGCTTTTTCATTTTTACCTCCTCACCTTCCACCATCACTACATCCCCCTCTACTACCGTGGTGTCCCTTGGAGGAGGCAGTGGAAGAAAAGGGGTGGAGCAGAGGAGTGGTGAGGGATTTTAGAGGCTATTTGGGACAGTTGGGACGGTCCAGATGTTTGCTATTAACAATGTGGCACGATCACAACTGCACAAATGTTATAACTACATTATCTTTCACCCATATGTCTTCATTTTTTCCGTCGTTTAAAGTGTTTAGTTTTTATTGAAATTACATTTACATTTTTTTTCCCCCAGAATGCATTGTGTGTATTCCTAAGGGTTCCATTTAACGATTCTTACTCATTTTTAAGACTCTTACCCCGTGTTTTAAAGATAAGGTCATTTTGCACCAGAATCAACTTCATGTTTGACACTATAGTGCCCGTATTATGAAAAAATCACTTTTTTCTGCGATTTGGCGTAATATTTTGTGTTTCTGGTGCTTCCACACGCATACAAACCTGGAAAAAAAAACCATCCATTGGGTTTTGAGTGAGATACAAGTTTCCGAATGTCTTCTGCCTTCAGTCTCCGGGTGAGCTGTTCAAAATCTGCAGGGCTTTCTACGTCAGCAGCCGAGACGAGGTGGCTAACCGCTAGCTTCTTGGTTGCGCTTTATAGCAATCAATTACCAGGCAGTTTTAACTATATAACTGTTACTGAGACTTCATATGCTAGAGTAAATTTCCCCTACAAATTACTAAGATACAAAATTGGAACCAAGAAAGAGGGAGTAGTAGAGGAAAAAAAAGACGTAAAAGAGGGGAGGCGGGAACTCTTTCCGGGGTGTCTGTGTTTTACTGAGGTGAAACATGCTGTTGTTTGGAATTGTAATTTCCCCCGTGGAGAAAAAAAATGATTTATGTCTCAATTTGCATTTGCACCATCTGAGGGCCTCCTGCTGGTTCATCCAATTTGAGTGTGTGAATTAGTCTTTGGGTCTTTGTGTATGCACGTCATGCTAGCACTTGCATGTGTGAGTGAGTGTGTGATGTGGTTCTCTGTCTGTCAGTCTGCGCATGTGCATGCAAGTCACTCCTTTGCCTCAGTGTGTGTGTGTGTGTGTGTATGATTAGTGTGACCTGCCTTGCTGTTACACAATTGCTTTGTCTGTGTTTGTGCGTGTGTGTGTGTGTGTGTGTCTGTGTTTGTGTGAGTGTGTGTGAGAGAGAGAGAGACACCCTAATACAAGCTGATCGGTTTGGTCGCCAGGGAGTCTGGACATCTGCCAGAGAGAAAGACAGAGGGAAGGAGGGAGGGAGAAATAGTGAGTGATGTTGGGAGAGAGATTAAAAGAGAGCAATAGAAATACTATAAGAGAAAAAAGGGAGATAGAGAAAGAGGTAGAAAGGAGCGTAGCTGGGGTAAAAAGCGATGGGACGTAGAGACAGAGAGTATTCCATCTAGACAGACAGACTAAAGCTTCCTACTTGGTCGTCCTTAGCTGCTGTCTGTCAGACAAAATGAATCCCTCCTCTCCTCTGATTCCCTCGCCAGCTCCCAATCTCATTCTCTTCCTCCGTCCTTCTTGTTGCGAATAATGTTCCACGTTCCACATTCCATTCTGTGAGAAGTCTGAAGGAAGTCGTTCTCATCTTTTTTATTTGTATCCTAAATTGCAACACTCTTTTTCCTATCTGTGTGAACAAACCTTGAGACAATCCTTCTGCCCATCCTGACTCTCTTGTATCTTACTGCACGCTACGAAATGAATGTAGCCATCGTTAGAAAATACGTATATCCTTGTGTGTCTCATTAAACCTTTAGAACATTGCGAACTGAACCCTGCTTCGTGTCGCTTTGTTCTCCGAGCTCGCCACTGCTCGCAGGTGATAGGATTCCAACCGCAAAACAAACGCGACCGGATTTTTTCACAACGCTTCTTATTATTGTGTATTTCCTTCTTCTCCTCTGTGTCTTTTTTTCTCGTTTTTACTCGATTCTCATCTGTTCCCACAAGAGATTTGCAGGTTATTGAGGCCAAAAAAAGGCAGACGAAGGCGGACGTGTGGCGACGGCGTGGGACACACCGCACAAACTAGGGCGACGGTCGCTCACCGTCGGTCCAACTTGGATTGACGGTCAGTGCCTGTACACACCATTACCAACATTAATAGAACACATACATGAATAAAAAAAAACAATCAAAGCATCTAATGATGGAGTTAAACTATTTTATTGACAGCTGGAATAGAATAACAATACACCAAATTGTGCATTTACTCAACAATATAACAGTTAGCCAAAGAATCTGCAAATGTGACAGTGCGGTGAATAAAACTATAGTTACACCACTTTGCCACTCTTCTGATAACATTCAGGTCCTCAAGGCAGTAATACACGAGCAACGAATGGAAAGCAACGCAGATGGGCAATGGCTGCTTAATGCTTTGCTAACATTAGCTGATGCTATCATTTGGTGACGCCGATCTACGGATGGGATGAAAAGTACTGAAAACTTTAAGAAATTACAATATACTTGTAAATGGTAGTTTGAGATCCTTAAATGAGGTGATCAAGTCAGACAGTAGTCGCTCCAATGACTCAAAGCCTGAAGAGATGAATGTGTTTAACCAGAGGAAAATAAAACACAGTAAACCTTTTCTGGATGCATTCTTATCACTGATGAAAATTGATTTTCCATCAGCATTGCTTCCAAAAGTTGCCCATATCACATGTTCCTGACAGCACGAGAAGGCCTGTTAAACTGTCTCATCTAGTATCCCAAAACCAAAACATCACCTTCTTCTATTTTAGGGGCCTTCGGATGGTTTAGGGATGAGAATTTAAGGCTGTGAATGCTTTTTTTTTTAAAATTACTTTGTATCATAAACCATTATGGCAGAAATAAAAGGAGGAGTTATTACGAAGATTTTGGATTGGAGCCCAAATGATTTGACACCAGCAATGCATTAGCGGCAATTTGTGACTGAAACGTGAACTCATCGGTGAGAGGTAATTTAACATGGAATGATGTTGAGAAACACAGCTTTGGATCTCCATGGCACTTTGACTCACAGGGGTTACCCAACCTAAAAATGTTTTCAAACGTGGTAATGTGGGACGCTTTGAATGAGAGGATCTACCAGATGGCATGTAGAGGGACATTTTTATGAGGTTTGGGTCGACGAAGGCCTCTAAGGGAAACATTTTGGGAACCGCTGCCTCTGCAGTACAGCGGACTGGAGGAGATGTATTGCTTTTGGGATCCACCACTACCGTTTCGTAACAGCCGCAGAGGAGCTGCATCTACCCTTTCATCCTCCCACTCCTCCATCTCTTGCCCCCGGAGAGAACATGATATGATATGTGTCTAGATATGTGCACACTGTCACTCTAAAAGAAAAGGACACAAATAGTGCTCTCGTTCTTTCTAATTAGTAAAACCCGTGTACTTGAAAAGGAAAGAGATATGGACGAATTAAGCTTCAGTATCAGAAGGAACTGAAGGACTTCAAATGGAATTCTACCCAGATATACTTTTTAGGTTGATGTTCTGCAAAAACAGACAGGAACTTCCCTGCCTTGCCTGCACACTCTTTGTGTGAATAATCAGGGTTACCAAATATGCCATCCCTAAACTCGACACAACTTTAAAAGGTAAACTTTTCTGCAATTTTGCATCAAGGTTAGCTCAGATTGCACCAACAATGACCACACACACATGAGCACAACAATTTAGTTGTATTGCAGTTAGGACAGTAATGTGAATCATGCACATTAACAAAATTACTGGAGGCGCAACAGGATGCAAATTGTGGTGAAGTTTACCTCAAAACAACATCCTGGCACCGGCTACCATGAGTCAAAACTCAAAAGTCGCCCAGTGTTGAGAAACTTGCAAACTTGCAATTTGAATGCAAAAGCGAGAACCTGGAGAGGAGCAAATGTGCTTCTGGTTCATGATTCCATCGAGAAACAGGGGCACTGTTGTTTTCTTATAACTTCAATCTAAATAAAGAAAAAGGTTACAATCACCTTCTCACCTGCAATAAGCTACCAGGGCTTTAATAACAAAAACGATGCATTGCTCTGGAAATAAACTACTCAGTTGTGCACTGGTTTAATGGCATTAAAAAAATCCTGATTTTCAGAATTTGAGCCTTTTGGATCAAATAACATTTTAAAATCTCTAAAAGCTGCATCAGTAACTTATGTCCATGCCTTTTTCGTGTGCACAGAGGCAACAAGAAGTCAGCCAGCTCGGTTTTACGGGCCCAAACCTGTGGGAACCCAAGGGTGCCTGAAAGTCAAAGGTTTTTGATTGCCTTAACACATCTTCTGTTGTCCTTTAAAATGAATGTTTAAATGTTAATTTACAGTGAGGAAAAATACTTTTGGAACCGATGGTACACCTGCTTCAAACCATGTAAATGCTACCGTTTTTTTTTTTAACAATAGTTACAATATTGTGCACATGTAAATATAGCCAGAGGGCTGGAATGCAAACACTCAAAGTTACAGATGTTTCCATATCAAGAATAAGGCTATCCATCATTGAATTGCATTGTCAGAGAAAACATGTTACCTTTGTTTTACATCTAAAAGTTGAACAGCTGAACACGCATGTAGCACAATATGCTGTATGAAATACAACTGTCCCTATAGCGCTTTCTCTATATATATTGGGCAATGGCCCCTTATGGTGCCAGATGATAGAGTAGTACTAATGGATAACGGTCTGGTTTTGCAGAATGTCAACCTAAAAGTTAGAGTGGAAAAGTACCTCATCAGGACTCCAGTAAAATTCTTACAGATGGTGCAGATGGCTAGATTAAGAATGTTCTTTTGTTGTTTTCATTTGACTCTACTCAATTAAAACCACAAAGTCCCATTATGTGCATTGAAAGATCAATAAAGAAACAACAGTGTAATTTTTCTAAATTTAGAAAATAGGTTTTGTTAAGAAACAGGTCAGAATGTTTGAGTATCTACTCCGCAAAAATGTTTTTTTTTGTTGTTGCTCAGTTTGTTTAAGCCCACACCAAGGAGTGGGGAGAATACACAAATAGTCAGTTGAAATATCAGTATATCAGAAATTCATTAGGAACATACGCAAAGGTAATCATTCCTATACAGTGGATGACACTTAAATTACTTTAGGTGATGGGTTAAAATGGTGACACTGTAAAACTTTTTTTTTTGCGTCGTTTTGATTTACTTTGTGACAATTCTCAGTCCTTAGCCCTGAAAAAATGTACATCGGTGTGTTTAAGGCCTCTACTTACATTACAATTGATAGTAGTACATAATTAACATCCATGTGGCAGACACAATCAAAATATAGGTGAATGCAAAAACGTACATTTTTGGTGCTGAATATGTCAACTATACCATCTATTAGCTCGTTCGTTTGCCTCCAAAGTTACAAAAATGTCACAAACAGTTTTAGACGGGGGAACAAGAAGCTTTTGATGAGCAAAATGACACAATACATTTTTAATAAACAAGCATTAATCACTCTTAATCCTGCTGGCAATGCGGGCATTTATTTTGTCTCTCTCGCAAACAACTGCAGAAGAACATTTTCTTGCAAGGGTTAGCTGTAGCCATCAAAGAAGACCCATCATTCACTGCATGCATACCACAACACTGTTACCATGCTGCTCCACCCTTTGAGAGGAATGGTTTTTTTTTAGCTTTCAAATGCTACAATGAACAATCAGCTCTTTGTAAACCTTGTTTAATGCTTTATAACATATCTGTTCACCTGTGTTTTACAGGCAGCAGCTGCAGGCTAGATGTAAACAGATGGGGAACTTCTATGATGGTTACCGCTAAAACGTTACATTCCTAACTCTCTTTGTGATCCATCTCCACTAAATCTAAATCGTTTTCATGCAATATTGCTTTTGTTTCAGCCACAGAGTTCTTGCTTTTTGGACGCAAAGTCATTTCTTTAGACCAGAATGTAGCTACTTTGCTTGTTTTGTTTCGAATGTTATCACTTGATTGAATGAATTGTTATCAGTGGTTATCAGCCTCATAGATAAAGGTCAGAAGGGGCCTGCTACACCTACTGGTAGGTTTAGAAAGCCGTTATTATCTATTCACATGGTCGCCGTTTTGTGGATAACGTTATAAATTGAAACAAAAATACTTGGTTAAGTTTAGGAAAACATGGTTTGGGTTAAGGCTCATTTATGCTCAACGTTAGATATGTATACTGTCCATACTCTGTGTTCATTTCATCCGTATTTGTGCAGGTTTTCTAAAAGCTTACTGATACGGACAAAACAAAGCAGTACCACGGGAAAATCGTGGGGCAGTGTAGCCAATAGTTCAAGCGAGACACGACCACGGGACACGACAAAGAAAATGGCAGAACATTTGGAGGAGAGGCTAGGCGAGTTGGTCATAAATTCATATCTCTATCTCTATGATGTTAGCCTGGGAACAGGGACACAGTTACAGTTACTACAGACCAGCTGGGAGGACACTGGACAGGAATTAAATGTGAGTTGGACGGTAGCGAAGGAAAAGTGGAGGTCCGTGCGATACTGATTGTATTTGAGCCCCCTCTAGTTAATTTATTGCTTAAAATCCATGCTAACACAAAGGACGCATGGTAGTATGTGGGCAGTGATGGTTACATCGTTTGAAATGGACGTATCTATTTAAGTACGTAAAGGAAGCATAAATTAGTCTTTAAAATAAGTACGTTTGTAACGTAACACAAACAGCGGTCTCCTGGGGGGAGTGATCATGTACACATGCGATCACTTCACAAAATGAAAGTCTTACTTTTGTTTGACCCATCCATCCACGCAGACATCCTCCCTACTACATCACTCCCTACATAGTCTATATCCACGATGTTCCACTTCCGGGATTGCTCCAATGCTGCTGGAAATACCGCCGGATCACGCTCTTTTCGACCGGATGTCCGATACCTTCTGCTTTTATTGCGTTCGAAAGTTAAACTCCGGATTTGTGGATTTCTGAGGACTATGGTTAACTGCTCCTCAGATCTCTGCATGGTAAATCCAGACAGCTAGCTATCTGTCCAATCTGAGTTTTCTGTCGCACAACTTTTGATCGTACACGTTCCACCAAAACAAGTTCCTTCCCGAGGCTATTTTGCAGCAGCACCGTTGCTCCGTCCGGCGCTTAGCGCCGCCAATGACGATTGTGATTGCTTTAAAGAAATGCCAATAAACCAGAGCATGTTTTTATCCTATCCCGGAATGCTGTGTGGACTAGCCAGACCCTCCTCCGCAGGGCTGTGGAGGAAGGACTGGCAATGCGAGACTACTCCATACATAATAACTAAGCAAACTAGGAGGTAGAACAAGGCCATACCTATCTATGCTACTGATAACAACTGATAACATAACATTTGAAGTGGGTGATGGGTTTCTGAATCTAAGTGTAAACTTTCTCTTTCATCCGTCCTTAATTGGGAATCAGCCCTCAATATACGTTTACATTTTGGCACAAAAGAACACTGACAAAAACACATTCCTTGGGTCACAGTAAGAGGAGTTAATTGATTTGAAATATATTTATAACATATTTATCAACTTTTCTAATATCACCTCATCATTTTTAAACACAGTCCCTTTTTGTTCTACCAGGCAGTTATTGTTATCATTACATCAAAATCCATGTTACTCAATGTCATTTTAGGCTGTGAAAAATGATCCCGCATTTTTCAAATCAGAAATTTTTATGTAACATGGAGTACTATATTTCAGCTCCTTTTGAATTTGACATAGATTCCTTAGAGACCACATGACAAAACAAAAGCATGAATGTGCTGGGTTTAAATGACATGAAATGAAATCTTAACAATTGATTTTTGGTTCCTGCATTCAGATTTTTCAAGCTATTGTCAATGGGTTTGTCAATCAAAAATCCTGCATGCTTAAAGTTTTCTCTTGGACAGCAGGACATTACGACTTGAGCAGTAACATGTAATGGAATCACATGTTTCAAAATTCCTGATATATATAAGACATATGCCACAAGATTACCTAAATTGTCTTGTTGAAAATTATACTTGATGAATCTGACTGCAGGGAAAACCACTGGCTAAGCTTGCCATTTTCCACAGTTTGGACTGTGCAACTAAAAACTGCAATGACTGGATGTTTTTTGATTATTGCTTTACGGAAAGTAGCTGATTTGTTTTTAAATAAATACAGTATTAATATCCCTGCAACACTGCTACTGGCAAAAAGACAGGCCACTTTTGCAAACGTTTTTTTCAGATAAAAATTACTCCAGATTGTATGGTTTATTTGAAATATTAGGTGATTAGTATAAGAGAAATTTGATTTTGTTCTGAAATCTTGCTTCAAAGTTAAAAATCTAAATGTTTTTTGTCTCTTATTACAGATCCCAGTTGTTGTCTGTGAAAGGAAAAAGCCCCAAATAAACTTTGAATCTGAATTCAATTGCTACATATGTTTGTATCAACCCAACATACTTTAATTCATTTCTCTGCCTTCAGTGTAGCGTATAGCTCATGCTTAGTCTTATAAAGTAGTCTGCTAATTAATTACAAGTTTTAATCAGTCATGCGGATGCTACCAGCTAATGCTACAATCTTACAGTAACTAGCAAGGATATCCCTTCCCTTCCTCAGAGAGTTAACATTAATCAACTAAGTTATTATAGATTAACTTTGGCTCACTTCAAAAGACACTAACAACCATAATATTTACACATAAAAAGACATTAAGAATCACAAAGTGCCCAAATTAAATACATATTCTTTTGTTATTTGATAAACTTTAAATTCCTCTGCAGAGTGCACCTTGTGTTCCCTTTAAATTCACCCTATTTTTGTGTCCCTTCTTGAAATGTGTAAAACCTGACGTTAGTGCAGACAGATCCTTTGTTTGGATGATGCAAAGTACATTTCATGCTTCCTTCCTCTCTCTTTCCTTTTCGTCCCTCTCTTCCTCTCTCCATACTGAGTTATAGCATGGCTAATCACCAGGTGCCTTGGCTGTCTGCGGATTAGGACTGTAATTTAGAATAAAAGGGACGCTCCTCTGCACAGCCTGAATACTGCTGTCAGACGTTGTGAGCGCTTGTTTCTGTTCCTCCCTCACAATAGCGCATGCCGCAAGGTAATTGACGAAGAGGAAGAAGACACTTGCTGGTAAAAATTGGCACAATAGAAACCGTTATTAGACAACTGTTAGCCAAAGCTTTTTTTTTTTTTTTTTTTTTAAAGAGATAAGGAATCTTAAAAATCTACTTCTAGACTATAAGCTAAAGAGCATTCCGAACTACAATTAAACTGGGATATACAGCAAAGTTCTCAGCCCTACACTGTCAGCCAGGCTACCTCTATGCTTTTGGAAACATCTGTCTTTATTGTATTAGCATCATGTGCCAGTGCTACAGCACAGGTGCAATACCTCCTCCTGCACTTGATGTGACCTGCACTACCAGGTGGATGTGAAACGTTAGAACAACACAAACTTTAGAACAACACAGAACAGAATTGAACCAAATGATGACAAAACATTCCTTATTTCAGACCCCATTCACACCTGGCTGTTTCATGCTAGTTGTATTAGATTGTATCTTGATAAGGTTTAACCACATCGCATTTGGACGTGATAGGTTCATGCATCCATCATTAGCCGCTTTGAATTCTAATCGTGATCTAATGCAATATATTGCATGCATAACAACATAGACTGTAAAAATAATGGACGAAGCTTCCGGGCCTGAAAAGTGAAGCCAATGCGGAAGTGCCTTAAACCTGCATTCTATCTAATTTCCAGCAGAGGGCGACTCCTCTGGCTCCAAAAAGAAGTCTGTTTCTATAGACGTCTATGGGAAAATGACCCTACTCCTCACTTTATTTATTACCTTAGTAAACATTTTCATAATGAGTTTATGGTCGCAACCGCTAATTTAAAGTCTTCTTCAATACAGCATGATGTGGATTTTGTAAACTATGGTCCCATTTATTTTAAAACAGACAATAAAGCAGGGGATGATTAAGGGGCGTGGACACACTGACCTTGAACTTGTTTTTGGGTGTTGTCCATGTTTTCCGTCTAAAACTTTGTTTTCACTTCATCAAAGTTAAAGCTAAAATCATCATGTTGAGCAATCTGCCAACCAAGCTAGCTAGCAACTGCTAGCGTTAGCTGGTAACTTGAGCGAAAGTTTGTTTCTGTACTGCCGTACATGCAGATGAATGGCGGCAGTTCTCGGAGGTCCGCGTTTACACACCCGGTAAATCTCCACTGGTTGACTCGCTTCAGAAAGATTAGCGTGTAGCTTAGTGCAGCGCCATTGAAACCCTAAACAATACTGGCTTGGTTGCGTCCTCATCCACAGCTCCACCCTCTCGTCAAAAATCATCACACACAGTTGCAAAAAACCAAGATGGCGAAGCCCGTATCGCCAAACTTAACGCTTCTTAACGGCAGTCCACAAACCAATGGGTGACGTCATGGATGCTACGTCCACTATTTTTACACTCTATGCATAACATCCAATTTAGTTTGGCTGTGACACCAGATATCTGGATCTGCCATTTTTCCACTTTGGGATGCATCTTCAGTTGCAACTAACGTTATGCACCAGGAAGGGTTGTGGTTGACACACAATAAATACTTTTACATTTGAATCCCATCTGGCTAAAATATAATTACCTCCTGAAGTCGGGCAATCAGATTTAAATTCAATCAATTTGCACCTGCTCGCATAAGCCGGAAACAATTTGAACCCAATCAATTTGCTACAGATTTATGAAACAACCGGGTTAAATGGTGGTCTAACATCACTTCTTCTAAGAACCCACATAGCTGCATGTTTTCCTTCCTACCAAACACAACATTGGCTGATTAATCTGATAATCCCCTTCCACAACAGATGAAAAAAATCAGCTAATGTCACGATTGATTGTAATGAAAATGTACAGGTCCTTGGGGCATACTGGAGCATGGTCTTTGGGAACTCAGTACCTGCTAGTTCTTATTTTAAACCATATAAATCCACTCAGGAACCAATTAAAACCTGGCACTGCAGGTAAATACCTGGTAGTAACTGGTAGGATAGAAACCCAGCAGCACTCTGGATCCCCAAGATCAGGTTGAAATCTAGATCCTTCCAGGAGATGAAAGGGACTTTCATTAATGCCTCCACTCGCAGTCACATAGTACCAAATGAAATGAACATTGAAGGGCCAAATGTGTGACACAAAAACCAAAAACAGCTTGAGTCAGAGTGTTTGAAACCAAGATGTCTTGTTTGGTTACAACAAATAGGATATATATATATATATATATATATATAATTCTTTTTTTTTTTTTAAAGTCCTCTGTACTTCTGCTGTGCACAGATCCATTCACCTACAATCTGTTGTCCTCATGCTCCTGCAAAATGGGAGGCTGGTGTCTCAAACAGTCTGAGGACAGTCTCACTTTCGCTCCAGACTTGTGGATGGACAGATAACACTCAGGAGCTGTCCAGCCCCTTAATGAGGATGCAGAAAGACAACAGGGAGTCCTGGGAATGAGAATCGAATGTAGGCTGTGAAGGCGCGTAGCGGAAGCAAAAGCTGAGCCCGCAGTGTGTTGTGGTCCCAATAGGATGTGATCAATGTCGGCAGCCGAGCCCTCCTTTGAAGCATCCTCATTAAGTAGGTTTTTGTTTTCTCCTCAAAGAGATCTGAAGAGAGCAACATTTTCCGGTGAGTCTGAGGGGCGGTCCGGTCGGTTGCAACAACAAAATAAATGTGCTTCCTGTGAGTCTCGGGAAACTGTTTGATACAGTATCAAAAGAATTAAAGTACAGTATTTCCAATGAGTGCCAAAATGACCTACTAGTTAGTAAAGTCATTTCCCAAATCAGGGGAGTGGTTCAGTGTGGTTAGACCTGTCAAAGTGCCCTTAAGTAAGATACTGAACACCTACCTGCTTCAGGGGCAGTACCACCTGGGTGACCCAGGCGCTGGGCTATAGGCTATATAAAAATGTGTCTTAGGATTTGGTTGAGACAGCAATGGCATCTGAGTCGCAACAACAGATCTATATATTTTTATCTAGTCTTAGGATCGCTCACAACAGGGCCCAATGGTGCTCTCCAGGGACATCTGGGAGGAGTGGCGGATGAGTGGCGCCATCGTTGGGTCCACCATGGAGGAGGTAGGGAAGAGCTTGTACCAGCCAATCACCATTGTGCTGAGGTCCAACTCCTCCAACAGGATTCGAGCTACGCCCATGAAGCATTTGCGGTCCATCCGTCCATAGTTGCCCCAAACAATCACCTGTGGAAGAGGGTGGCAAGATATAAATTAGGAGGAAGAAAGTATATGTTCAATTCAGTTTGCATTTGTGCGGTTTATATGTCGTAGTACAGTTATTACACATAATAAGAAAGTGTGCTTTCTTCAAAATTGATTCATGTTATTTACCTACTTTCATTTTGTTATTTTCTGTAGTGTCTTATGTGTCATATTTGTATTTTTTTCTATGCAAAAAGGGAACTGGTTCGTATGCATAACTCATGCATATCGTGTAAATGTTAATTGCATGTCCCTGCAACACTTAATAATCAAAGTGGGAAAAAACTGAGCTTTCTTTCAGCTTCATTTCAAACTTGTTTTCATACTAAGAAAATAGACTTCAAAATCCACAGCTTTTACACCAAGTGTGCTACAAAAATAATCACTGACATGATTGAAAAAAGTGAATCGATCAGGGGCTAAAACGGAGCATTTCAGACACAGTGTAACTACAGTGATATTCAGAAAACTAATGTGTTTTTTGAACATTAGAACATGTTCTAGTAGAAGCCCCAAAATACGACATGATCTTGAAAATGAGCACAATATTTAACTTTAAGTTTCCTTTTCCCTGTTTACTTTACTGCCACCATAATTAATAAAAAAAAAGTATAATGATGACTGAACTGATGATCTGCAATACATAGGTTTTATATATATATATTTAAATGTAAGTGATGGTAGTTCATTTTTTTAAACTCAATCTTGCAAACAACAAAAGCCTACTGTACGTAGTCTGGGAAACATGCAGTTTTACCTGACAGTGGAAAAATGTAACGTTGCACTTCACAGTCTATTTTCAATCTATCTTAATATTCACATATTGTCATGGATATCACATAATCTTGAATGGAAGGTATTGATCCGCAATGTTCTGTCTACAGGTGTTCTAAATGTTTCCAGCCCACTGAAGAGAAATCAATTTATTTCAAGGGATTTAGTGCATATATTGGCTTGAATCATGCACAGAAAGCACCCTGGAGGTAATGCAGGACCAGAAAGATTTATTGACAAAATGATAAGGTTAAGAGGGTGTTGTTATTTAGCATTAATCCAGATTGTTTGGAAATCTTTTTGGGAGAAATACTGGATCTCGACAGTTTCTATCTCCGTTACAGCGGCACAGAGCAGGCTGAGATTTCAATTAAAGGTTCAATGTGTAGGAATTTCTCCCATCTAGCGTTGAGATCATATATCGCAATCAACTCTCTCGCACCACGCAGTTCAAAGTACGCATTACAGCTTGCTGTCTCTTGTCTCTTGCTCTTTTCAATATCCTTTTTTTCTGGGCGAAGAAGAAGACTCCTGTTCCTGAAATTTGGATTTTGAATACGTGTGGTCCTCCACGTTTCCTTCTTCAAACTTGCCGGGGCCGGGAAGCTACGATACCCATTAGCAGCACCTGGGAGTTTATCATGTGACAGCGAAAATGCGAAAGGCGGAGCAGTATGTCCTGTATGTCCCTTATCGGCTAACGTATTTCAAGATGGCGCATGAATATGGAGCGTCTACCCCCAGTTCATGCAAATGCAAATGTAAAATTTCAAGCCAAAAGGAATACTTGGAATTGATGGTGGTGGTAAATATTCATGAAAAAGGACAAGCTTGTGAACTCGTAACACAGATTTTAATAATGAACAACTAAACACGTTACACACTGGACCTTTAAAGTAAATGAAGAGGGATTGTGTGTGTAAGGGAGTGAGCGAGGGATAGAGGAGGAGATGATGGTGGTATCTGCTTAGAAATGTGTATGTGTGTGTGTTTGTACTTTAGGTGTCCTCTGTCCACTGACATGCTGATAACATCAGGGCTCATCTCAGATGGCCCCACATGTTGTCAAGCGGCGGACAAAATAATCAATATCTGTCTTTTTGCTTTTGTCTGCTCGTGTGGCAGTCTTGTGTGTCTGAGCATGCCAGCATACCAATTCGTTTGGTATATGTATGAGTGTGTGTGTCTGCATGTGATTTTTACAGAGACCCAGAGGCCAAATCAGCTTCAATCGAATCCCTCCGTCTTTAAAAAAAGAAAAAAAAGAAAATGGAAATCTCTTTCTGTCTGCCCGCGATCAGCTCTCCAAACTAGATCCTGACCTCAACCACTACAACTTAGAAGAGAGAGAGATTTGGGAAAAGGAGAAATGTATGGTAGAACAAGAGAAAATGGCTGAGTGTTATTATGGACAATGAGAAATAAAGTGTTCTAGATCCTCTCCTGGTCCACTTTCTAGAGAGTGGAACTCAAACACACACACACACACACACACACACACACACACACACACACACACACACACACACACACACACACACACACACACACACACACACACTGCAGGTGCTGATGGAAAGACAAAAAGGGATTTGACAGAAAAACAAAACCCAGCATGTTGCATTGAAGTGAGAATAAGTGAATACAGACAATGGATGGATGGACTTGAATTCAAAGGAAGAGTAAGTGCTCTGAAAATGGGACAGCAAAATGAATTTGGACATTCTTGCAAAATACACAATATGGTCAAAAGTCCTTTAGTGTACTTTTGGTTTGGGGCTGTTTGTCGTAGCTTGGATATACTATAGCGTACAATGATGTTCAGTATAATGCACATGTATACTGGGGAAACAAAAAAAAACCTTCACACAAAACGCATGGCCCAACCCAGAAGTGCCAACGCCTCGGGTCAAGACTCAGCAGGTTACTTACATCTGAAGGATAAGGGACACTCTTTTGAGAACCACCAGGTACACATTTTAGACAGAGAAAACAGATGGTTTGAAAGAGGTGACAAGGAAGCCAGTTACACCCGGACAGAGAAAACGTGGAGGAACAGTGGAGGAGGTCTGCGACGCCACTTCTCCCCCAAATCTAATGCTGTCCTTTCATATCTTCCAAGGAAACCAAACAAACGCTCACACTTGGCATCATGTGAGAATGCCAACAATGGTCACTCAAGACTTGGCCTCGAGTGTCTCCAAGGACCATAACAGCTGTCTTTAAAACAGCCGGGAGTACTAAAGTACAAAGTATCGATCACCTTGACAACAACCCCGCGCAGGTTAAACAGTTGGGTTTCCCTACCGTTCAGTCAGAACCAACGAAGTCTCTCGGATGAGAGACAAAACGTCTTCGAGAACCGTAAACCAAGTCCTGTTGCCCTTGATTTGAACTGTCCTTAGAGAACTATGACCTGGATGATTAAGAACCATCACAGACAATCATATTCTAGATTTTTAAGGCCATTTCCTGTTTCAACTTAACAATGCCTCCATTAGGTTGCAACATACTTCTGTAATGTAGGTGATGCTGGAAGCTTTGTGTCCGAATGACTACTTAAGGGTGCAACACAAGACAGCTTGCAATTGATCAATGATGGAAATTCAGGTCACTGCACAGGTTTTCCTCGCCTTGGGGATCAAATCTAGCGATTCCCTTTAAATGGATTGATATCGGCCAGATATGTTGCTGTTATAAATGCTGGTGTGACTGAGTCCTCAAGTATAGAATCAGATAGAGAGATTACTTCAAATGCCCAGCATGTCTCTATCTGAGCCACTCGCAGTTTTTCGACATCAGAAACTCCCCCTGGTTAGAAGAGACAGAATAATAAAGAATGATGGTAAAGAGAGAGAGCGATAAGAGTGACACATAGTGAGAAAAATACAATAAATCCTGGATTTTGCTACTTTTCCCTGGTCTGAAAAAATTTGGTCTGAAAAAATGTATGTGGACGGTGAAAAAAATGCAGCTTTAGCTGAAAAATATATCAACTGCTGTCACACGTTAAAGGTGCTGTAGGTAGGATTGCGAAGGTCCAGGACTTAGCCAACAAATTTGAACATCGACAACTTCTCAGTCCCTCCCCCCTTTCTGCTAAAGCCCAAAACAGTCTCCTAAGCCCCTCCCCCCACAAGGGAGAATGAATGTGTGTGCATGAGCAGTGATTGACACACAGTTAGACACTCCCCCCCCGGCCCTGATTGTAAGAGAGAGCGGTGGATTTATTTTTTTTTAATTACCTGCTTCATGTAGTTCTACTCAAACATACGGTCAGTTTCAGCAAGTAAGACAGAAAGTTAGTTTTATGAGTCTTACCTACTGCACCTTTAAGGGAAATATATTCTAACTTATGAGCTGTTATTTTTTCTTATTGTTGGTCAACGTTATTTGTTTAAACTCTAATCTCTTGTTATATATTTAATTTTGCAACAATGGTTATTACCAAAATAAAGCCTATGTGAATAACAGTTCATGTTTAAATAACAACGCGATGGAGATCTTTTGCATCTAAATGCACTCAGAGACAAGCACAGGAATCAGGATAAGCTGACATTTAGCTTGCACTAGCTCCAGAAAACCCCAAACCAAACACTCAGTAGCGTATGGAATAAAAAAAAAAAAAAAAGATTATATGCCAGTCGTCAGAGAGGATGAGAGCAGAGCAGCCTCGTCGCGGAGCACACAGAGGTTCAAACCTGTTTCCGTCAAAACCAGCACACACACTCCTGTCCCCACGGCATGTGTGAGTTGCTCAATATATACAAAATATCGAAAAAAAGAACTTTGACTTATGTAAGCTCCAATTTCAAACAATGACACATAAGGCGCTGACTTGAATGCAAATGACTCCTGCTTCCGTTTACAACCCGTCTAAGCTGTAAATGTCTATTTGTCGCCATTGGGTAGTTTCACCTTTGTCGATTATGTCTGTGTTTGCTTTGCAGACTTTTCCATTTCACATATTAGATAACTCATATATTTAAAGTGCATTTATCACACCGGAAAAGAAATAAAGATGTAAAAACATAGCTGATGTGCAGTGGAAGTGAAGTCCCAGAGCTTTTATAGCTGATGCTACTCAGCTGATATTCAATCTAATACATGATCTTCTTTGTACTGGTAAGTGTGATGAGGTGTTTGAATTTGTTTTGGCTATGACTGTTATCTAAAGTCCTATTTGCATGGGAGGAATAGTGAATAGTGAGTGAGTATTAAAGTGCCCATATTATGAAAAAATCTACGTCATCGGCCGAAACATTTGGTGTGTGCTAACCACTTTAGCTAATACCACATCAGCTAGCTGTTTCTCCAAGTTCAGTCAATACAAGGCAGGATTAGCCGGGAGACTTCTTCTAAACGAGGGCGCAATTCCAACTTTGCGTGGAATACCTGCAGAACAAGAACATGTAAGTAGTTCTATACATTTTCTTTTGTAGATTAGGGTGAACTTGTGTGTGTTGTAGCAGTGTTTTGCCATTGAGAACGAGGTAGCTAACCGCTAGCAGCGTTAGCTTCTAGCTAGTAGCCCAGTACCTAGCTACTGCACAGTACCTAGCTACTGCACAGTACCTAGCTACTGCACATTACCTAGCTACTGCGCATGTGTAACTCCCAACAAAGATGGGATAGAAGTGAGATGTCTCACTCTGTAGCTAAAACAGAGAGCTGAACAGACAGGATGAAAAGAGGAGCTGCAGCAATGTGCAGTACAACAAAAATATGGTGTTTTCTGAAAATGAAACCATGTTAAACTGTTCTGGCACAACCTCAAAATACAATTTTGAACCTGAAAATGAGCATAATATGGGCACTTTAAAGCTATAGTTTCTGTCGCCCCCATAAGGAATTCTAAGTAACGACAACAACACTGTCGGAGCATCCACGTGATACAAGCTTTCGGTGATCGCACACCACCCCCACCCCTCCTCCATGCAGTTGCTAGTAGCGTATTACCCTGTCAAATCAAGGAGGACACGGAGGATTAAAAAACACATGATGGACTCTTGGTAATTATCTTGTAATCTTTATGTCCTCGTCCGTTTCCTAAGCTGAACGCTGCTGTTATCCTTTCTCAGCAGTTACGTAAAACACATTACTCGAGCTTCTGCGTGTGAAAGTCGCCGGATAACACCATTTCGTGAACATAGCCGTACTGAGAAATACAGAGAGAGTTTTGTGGAGCTGATAGGCTTAATTAGCTTTATATCAACTCATTTGGCAATGGTTTGAATGTAACGGACGTTAATTAATATAGAATATAGAATAATTAATATATAGCTTTAACTCCCCCGATATAAATAGTATGAGATAATTGTATGCAGTTGCCCGTACTGTTGTCATGCACCAACAATACAGTAAAGGCATGTAAAACCTGCAACCTAAATCCTCCACATCTAAAGTAAATACTCAAATGTGATGTCAGAATACAAGGTGACAAAAAAAACACACAACATAGACATTTAAATAAACGTGTATACAATCATAATGTGCATGTGCTTTGTAAAGCTGAAAAGAAAACAGAGTCAGTCATGGAGTCAGTTGAGGAAGGATTCTGAATGAATTTTTAGTGTGTGCACTTAGGCAGCGCTCTGCTTTGCTAAATCAGGAAGTGAGAAATTGTAAAGCACTGCTGATTTCAGCAATTTTCATTATCAACTGTGAATGAGTTTGATGAAACTCGGAGGACACAGCGACACAGACAGCAGATAATTAAGAGGGAGGCGTTTAGTGGCTAATTACACAGCGACCGGAGCAGCAGAGCTGCAGGCCTCTCCACTGAAAACACACCGCTGTTTCCACCTGCTGATTACTGAGGAAACCTGCCACACATACAAGTTATAACGGACGTGCCTGTTGGTGTTACAACATCTTATTTAACCATTACATTAAGAAAGAAAGAACAAATACATATAAGAAAGGAATAATTAAAGATCCCCTATCGTGCTTTATTGGATTTCCCCTGTCATTCTAGTGTGTTATATAGCTTGTTGCGTATGTAGTCGATGTTTTAAGTACACAGGCAGCACTTTTTCTCAACTGCCTGAAACGCCTCGCCCACATTCCTGTTTGAAATTCCTCAATTAGTGATGTCACTGATTGAGAATGTCAGCCCAGTTGTTCATCTGTGCTGCCCATAGGTCACATGTGTCAAACTCAAGGCCCGAGGGCCAAATCTGGCCTTTTGACGATTTTGATCCGGCCCGCATTTCAATATAGGTTCACAATAAATTTTGACCCACTTTTGGTGCATTTTTCAATGCTATAGGCACTTTTTCTGATATTTTTGCCCCTTTTTCTTACGTTTGTGGTGCTTTTCTAGACAATATTGGCACTTTTTTCTATGATAGCTAAGCAACTTTTTTTCTGACTTTTTGGGGGCTTTATGTGGCCCAAACTCTAAGGGAGAAAGCTATATGCGACATGCAATAATGAAATAAAAAAAATAAAATGTTTTTTTCTGAACATCAAAGCATGTAAACCTATTCTAGTAGACCCTAGGAGTACAAATATGACGCTGAAAAGGAGTATAATAGGGGCTCTTTAATTAACATGGAAATATTATAAAGGACGCGAGACGAAGTAAGAAAGGATGGAATGAAATAAAGATTGAAGGAGAGAGAAGAAAATGATGGAGGGAGACTAGAATGACCTGGAGAGAAGGACGCTCTCAGTTGGTCTTTTGTGGCATATTTGTTCCTGAGAGCAGCTGAAGCTCAAACAACTGAAAGAACAAAATCAGCTCAAACGGCTTCCATGGTCCCTCAGGTCAGATGCTCACTGTAAATGTCAAGCTCTTCCTCCCAGCCTCTTCTTGCTGCGTCTCCTCTACAGCTTCTCAACATTTTCTACATTCTCACGAAAAGACAGCCGGGAGCGATTTTTCTAACATACACTCATCAATACGCATGATCCTGGTGAAACTAATTTTCTTCCTATTTTATGATGTGGTGGGACTGGTATGTGATTGGTGTTATGAATTAACTTTTATCTAACTATGGATGGCAATGCCGGGCTGTCTGTCCGTCCACCACTTTGATTCAGAAAAATATTGGATGGATTACCATTACATTTTGTGCAGACATGCATGTTCCCCAGAAGATTAATACTAACTAGAGAATGCAATTTCTGAAGAAATTGCGGTGTGAATGCTGTATGTTGAAAGGCTGACGCCACACTGCATTGATGGCTTGAATGTGTAAGAAGAAGGTGAAGTAGTGAGAATAGTTGAAAAAAAGTGGGAATGGGTTTAATTAGTATGAATGTCATTGAATAGTTGAATAATACCAATAATGTTTGAACAGTTAAGTTTAGCCGCCAAAAGGTGACCGTGAGACAGAGAGGTGACAGTTAAGTATAGGCACCAAAACAAAAAGGTTAAGATTAGTAAAAAGGTTTGTAGTTTGGGTTAAAACTTTTTTGAAGTAGTACTTTGTACTTTGTACTACTTAAGTAGTACAAAGTACTTCCCGCACAGGAACAGCTGTTTCCTGTGTTAAAGCCTATGTATGTCAACGTCTACCGGTTGGATTGGCACAAAGTCCTATAATAAGGTTCACATTCGGGGGTTTTGAAATACCTGCAAACCTAATGACATTCCCAAAAGCCTCAGCTGTACTTTGTGTTGAGTGCTAGTTAGCAAATAAAACACTAAGACGGTGAACATGGTACACATTATAACCTGTTTAACATTAGCCTGTTAGCTTTGTCATTGTGCACGTTATAAGGCTGGTTTTCAACTGAAGATGCATTTTGGTTGATTAGTAACTATCATCGTCTCTGTCAGAGAAACGTCACTAGCGGTCTCGAGTAACAAGTGTGGGCTTCACCGAAGGGCCGAAGGCAAAGCCAGAGTCGGTAACGTAGGCTACTACAATAAATACGGCGTCGATGGACTCTGTTGTGAATCAGAAGGAAAGCGCCGGGTGCTCAGCCACGTAGATGGCCGGTGGCTGTCTACGTGTTCATATAATTTATACATCCTCGAACTGGCTGGAATCACTGCACACATCCTCTCCACCAGCAGTAAAATTGTCCAGAGGAAGTTCGTGCAGCAACTGGTAGAGGAGCTGAGAGCGGAGTTTATGGAGGAAAAAAGGGCAGCGGCGCACGGTCCGAGCAGCGCCGCGCACCACAAAAGACGCCAAAACGAAGGCAGTGCCAGGTTAGGTTATAAATGTTCAAATAAGATACTTTTAATTGTTATTTGGCTGTAATGAGTTAAGTTGAATAAAATTTCCATGACATATTTTTCGGGATATGAACGTATGAAATAATTACGGTTTACTATGCAATGATATGAATTATCGAAACAGACTATTACTACTCAAATGTATAATTAAACTTGTTAAAATGTACATTTTGGTGTTAATTTTCTAAAGATATATTAACACAATAAATGCATTAATATCCCAATTGGGTATTTATCATGAGAGATTCTAGAGTTTGGAATCTGGGAGTCAAAATGACCGCTCACAGCAATTATGTTATGTAATAGTTAGTTATGGAATTCTGGCACTTCCAGTGTTAACTGAGTCAGGTTTCATGGTTCAAGGCAATAAAGGATATTGTAAGTGGTTTCCATCTTTTATATACATTTACATACACATATACATTTGCTATCTCATCCTTCTCTTGGTTGTTTTGAAAGTAAACTGTAAACTGTAAAAACTGAAAACAAGTTTAATGTCTGTTTCATTTAATACTATTTGCTGGTTTGTCTGGGTTGTGAATCAGTTAGCCATGATGGTGTATCTCACCTGCACCACTTTCCCCTGTGGGCTTTCAGAGAAGACCAGGACCTGGTTGTAGAGAGGATCCAGAGACTTCCTCACTGACTTGGTCTTCTTCTTGGCCACACAGATCCCGTTCTCCAGGAGGTAAACTTTGATGTAGGCCGCTGGAACGACAGCAGACAGAAAAGTCAAACGTGAACTCCCTGACACGTAACCTCTTCTGTTTCCCAATGTTAACTACGTGTTTAAAACTGCGCCCGATACGTTAAATAGAGTGGTCACATGATTAAACCGCCACTGCGCATCATTAAAGTAGAACGTTCGTATGTGTCGTTTTGGGAGTTTTTGGAAATCAACCTATAAAGATGTTTAGGTGTGAGGATGTTTGGGAGCAAACCTGCTTGCAGATTAGCTCGCTAGTGTTAGCGCTAGCTCATCAAACCCATCGTTCCCTAGAGTTTCGCAGAGTTCAGTCGAGTAGAGTAGACAAAGGCAAAGTAGAGTAGAGGGAATATGTTGCACTGTGGAAAATGTATTGAAAAAAAAACTAATTTGAAACCAATAGTTTCTCTGGTTTTCTGTGTGCAAAAAAGGACTAAATCAATAAAGTTCTCAAGAAAACATCAGAATAAGTAAAAACAATAACACTTTTTTGACGATTGTTGTCATCACCAGAGTCTGTGCCAGCACGCACGCACGCACGCACGCACGCACACACACACACACACACACACACACACACACACACACACACACACACACACACACACACACACACACAGTGCGTTTAAAATATCTTTGTGGGGACCCGTCATTTATATAATGCATTCCCTAGCCCCTAACCCTAACCTTAACCATCACAACTAAATGCCTAACCTTAACCATTACCCTTACCATAACCTAATTCTATCCATAATCCTAAAACCAAGTCTTACCACTAAAACAGCCCTTTAAACTTGTGGGTTCCAGCATTTTGGCCCCACAAAGCTGTCGGGACCCCACAAGTATACTGGACTCCCGGTTTTTGGACACCACGAATATAGTTAATCAAGCTCACACACACACACACACACACACACACACACACACACACACACACACACACACACACACACACACACACACACACACACACACACACACACCTAAGCCTTTGTATGTTACAGAATATGACAAGATTAAAGATCAGACCCTGGCACACTGAAATATGGAGCAAGGTTCACCTTGGTCTTTATACTATTTTTAAATTTCCTTCCACTTCTGTATCTCTCTGTTTTCACTACCATGTTTTTCTTCCACTCACACTAAATTGCTCTCCACACGTTTCTCTCTGCTCCGACTCGTTCGTGCTTTGCTCTGTTTATTGTCCTCTTCTCTTTTATCCGTGTCTCTCTCACAGTTTTTGTTAGCTTTTGTAATTCCTTATTTGCAGACGCTGTTTTGTCCTATCTTTCTTATGCAATTAGGATCAATGGCTGGTTTAATATTATGCAACCACAGAGGGGAGCTACAATCAGAGTTAATAGTTTGTTGTTACGTAATCCAACATGCTGCAAAATGAAAAAAATAAAAGAACAGCTAGTCCTGTTTCTATTTCCTATAACAGGCACATATCATTAATTTGTTTTTGTTTTGATTTATTAATTTATTCGTATTTTTTATTTTATTTTGTACTTCTCTATCTGTACTCATTTCTGTCTTGTGCTGCTGCAACACCTGTATTTCCAATTAGGGGATCAATAAAGGATTATCCTATCCTAACACTGTAAAAAAAAAAAAAGATAAAGGTTAACTGATCCAATTAATCATAGCTGATTGTTCGCTTCAAGAATTTAGTGCTCGGGTGATTTACTGCTTTGCAGCCAACTTATTAATATAATTCCAAAGTCTGTACATTGGTTTTCACATCTTCTATATTCTTTTAAAGGAACCCTGGTGTGATAGAGACCATTAGCAGCTCATGGACAAGGAGAAACTTGCATGCTGTGAAATCACTCGCATATGTTATTATTTCACGTTATTAATTCCACTGATTGACAGGTGCGCCAAGAAACACAGCAATGCACCATCAAAGGCAGGGGGGGAAGAATACTGCTAGCAGGAAAAGCAGCTTTCAAACTAGAAAAATCCACTCTGATATGTTTTAAGAAATGCATCCAACACGTTTGTTAGACCTCAAGGATAAACATGTCGAAGCTGATTATTAACGTAAAGTTTGCTTGTTTATAAGACGACTCCAGAGGGCACCTTTAGTGTTAAAATATGATTTCTGTATAAATGTCCTTTTATTCCCTAAATGCTGCTTCAAAACCCTCCACACAATGCCAGGAATATGACTTAACTGAATACTAAAATCCTGTAATTGTATGTATGTATTTATTTATTATTACATTATAATCTTGACATTTAAATTAAAGTTGTTATTGGTGTTACATGTGCCTCTTGTGTGTTGTTTCTTTCTCTCTCTCTCTTTCCCATTCTGCCCTCCTCCCTCTGCCAGTTGCACACCTGAGAGTAATCAGTGCTCAGGTAGAGTGGGGGAGGTGATAAGAAGGCAGAGAGTGCAGAGCATGAGAGAGCACACTGGCAGCACACCAGTGAGGAGTTTTCTCCTCATCTTTCTTTCTTCCACAAGTAGGTTTGTTCTTTTCCCAACCTTCATGCACACATAGGTGCTGGAGTTTTGTTGTTTTAGTTTGTTTTAGTTTGGGCTGGAAATTACAGGTAGCTCAGTTATTCGTTCTTTTTGTTTGTTCTAGAATTAGTTTACCCTTTTTAGTTAGTTTAGGGGGAGACGCAGGGAGCGACGACCCACTGCGAGGTTGGTCCGACGTCTTCCCATCTTTTGTTCCTTTTGGCCGGGGTCTCCAGTCCCTTTTTGTTTCTCTTTGTTTGTTACTTTTGGGAGTATTTATTATTTAATAAAGCTTGTTGGATTATTGTTAACTTGGTGTTTGGCATCCTTCTTTTTATATATGTTGCATCCTCCATTCCCTTTTGAGCCTTTGTTTGTTCCTTTTAATGGAGGCCGTAACAATTGGCATTGATGTTATATTGATATTTGCTAAATGCGCCTTAAAAACCTATCATGTGTTTGTAATAGAAGTAGAATGTAAACCCCTCTTCAGGTTGTTGAAGCCCTCCCAAACAGGCCTAGAGACAATGCTAACGTGCCTACAGCCCCCGTCACAGGTGCCATTGTCCAGTAGGCCACGACGTTCCACTTCCGGGATTGCTCCGTTGCCGCCGGAAATTCCGCCGGATTTCACTCTTTTCGGCCGGATGTCCGTTACCTTCCGCTTTCTTTGTGTTGGAATTCTAAACTCTGGTGGATGTCAGATCTCTCCAGGGTAAATCCAGACAGCTAGCTAGACTATCTGTCCAATCGGAGTTTTCTGTTGCCCGACTAAAACAACAACAAACGTACACATGTTCCACTAAAAAAAGTTCCTTCCCGAGGCTATTTTGCAGAGGCACTGTTGCTCTGCCTGGTGCTTGGCGCCTCCCAAGAAATGCCAATAAACCAGAGCACGTTTTTTTTCTTCCATCCCGGGAATGCTGTGTGTACTAGCCAGACCCTCCACTGCAGCCCTGTGGAGGAAGGTCTGGCAATGACTCTTTTTCTGCATTTGAAAACTACAGCACCCTCCAAGGGGTTTCAGCTTCATGTATCATTGCACCTGAAATATATACAAAATCTCAATGTACTTGAAGAGCTGTTAACCCTTCCAACTCTGCAATAGAAATGGTCAGCCAGTGCTTACATTGGTGTCATTTCTTAAAGTATTATCAAATGCTTCACATCCCTAAAATCAGTACAACCTATAGAGTCCTCCCAGAAAAAACGCGATTATGCGATCGCATAATTCAATGCATAATCAGCCAAAAGTCTGCATATTGATAAAAATTATGCGGGGCTTGCATGATTTCATAATCCCTGCATTTTCGTTGCAAAAAATTTTTCCCCTGTAGCCATGGGAATGTTATGAAGTGACGTAATTACGCGACGTGAACGTCGAAAAGCAGGGTGTTGGGGGAAATCACTTTTTTTTCTCCTTTTCATCAAACCGTAGTTTTTGCAAGTTCCCGCAATTTCATCGCATAAAATTGCATAAATATCCCTCATATTCCATCGCATTTTTTCATTGCAAAAAAACTCAAAATTTTTCTGGAAGGACTGCCTATAAGCTAAAAGGTTATGTAAGTCAATAAACCATAACAATTAAGATATTCAAATTGTGTCATAAATTTTAAAAAATTCAAAAATCGGACCTGTGTTTTCTTTTTTACTCAAATTTGACTAAATAAACACACAAAACATATGATCCGAAATATTAGGAACATGAACAAAATATGTGAACTATGCAAATTGTTTTAGTTTTGAGATATGTTCATTTTTAATGAGCAGAGTGTAAAGACATTTCGATGGTTTTACCTGCAATATAAATTGTTACATTCCAGGTTTTGCACCAGACTTGGCATAACACGAAGACGTCAGGACGAGCGTACAACGCGATCCCGCGAAAGACGGAAGCCTTAGCTTTCTGCTGCAAAAAGAAGGAATGCTCTAGCTGTTATGGTTTTCGTTTTAGATCGATTTAAACAGGATCACGTTAACGATGACACCCACATAGCACCACCGTCTGCCCTCGGATGAAGCCGCGGGAAGCACGTTGACTCGAGACAGATGTCTCCGGTCGGGCAGTTCTCCGGACTAGGTTGGCCATGAAAGGCGGCGTCCTCAGCCCCCCGCCACCCCATATCCGTCTTTGCGAGAGGGTTAAAAAGGTGCACAGGAAACAACAACCTTGATGAAATGATACACGACACTGCCAAATCACAAACAATGTCCATTCGCACGGGACTAATATTATCACAGGACCTCTGTGTTCTGCGAAATATGGTAGGTCATTTGCAGGGGAATTTAGAAATGAAAAATTGAGGTCACCAGGTAATACTACAGGTTAAACATTTCTCGCTTGCATTTCTGGATTCATGACCTCATTGTTTCTAAAGATCTGTGTATGTCCGAACAGTGTAACACAGAAAATTCTGTCTGCGCTGATCTGTGTTCAATCTGATGGCATTATAGCTGGCAAACTATTTCTCGATTTGTTAAAACACACTCAGAAGGACTACTTTTTTTTTACCGTACAGATACTACAGAGCAGCATTCAAAGTCACAGCAACATGCGGCGTGTTTCACTACAGCATTAGCAGAGACAAATGTAGATCTTACTTATTTAGCGGATCATCTCCCTCTGCTGTGTGTGTTAACTCCCTGAACACAGAAAACACCATTTCCTATTTTTCACTCATGCATCTTTCATATCGTCAAGTACCACAACTGTTTTTGGAGGATATATCCCACTAGATTCAACACGTCCGCTGCAGGCTGTCCTGTTTGTGTGTAGCTGATGCTATTTGCTGTCTTGTGGTGCATTCATGTTATGTGGGAACTTCAATGTTCTAAGACAGGGGTCTTCAACATTTTTAAAAACAAGGACCCCTTAACTGAAAGAGAGACAGAGCAGGAACCCCCTACCACATATATTGTATAAAATTAAGTTGCATATTAAATTGGGCCCACAAGAACGTTTAGGGCGGCCTAAAGCCTTCATACATACCTTTTTTTGTGCATAGAATAGTAAGCTATTAAAAGGTTTTAATATTAAACATACATGTGGCACACATCTGTGGATGGCTGGTGACTACCTTACCTATAGGCCAGTAAGCAGTGGGGATATATATTTGCTAGTAATATGATGGATTCCTGTTAAGACTTTAGTTTTTTTTTTTTTATTAAAAAAATTAATAATTTGGAGGCCCCCTGCATTGATTCTCTGAGGACTCCCTAGGGATCCCACATCCCCCTGTTTGTCGTTTGATGAACAGGAGCCTTTTTTTAATGGGAAAGCCTTTTTGTTACTTATTATTAAAACAGTTATATTGTGTATATTCATTTATTTGTGCTATTGTTTCTTTTACAGTTATTGTTTAAATGTGTTTATTTTTAGGTATGCACCTTCCACCAAGGCAAATTCCTCTTAAAGCTATGGTGCGCAGTTTCTGTGTTGCCCCCATGAGGAATTCTTAGTAATGACAACAATTCTGTCGGCGCGTCCACATGATACAAGCCCTCCTCCATGCAGTTGCTAGTAGCCAAGGAGGACACGGAGGATTAAAAGACATGATGGACTCTTCAGAAGAAGGAATTATCTTCATTAGAGTTTCTGTGCACTAAAGTCGCCGGACTACACCAATCTTCTAAACAGAGCTATGCTGAGAAATACAGAGAGAGTTTCGTGGAGCTGATAGTCTTAATTAGCTTTGTATCAACTCATTTGGCAATGGCTTGAATGTAATGGACGTTCATAAAAAAAATGTACGCTTTAAAGCTTTAAGTGTTACTTACTTGGCAATAAATCCTTTTCTGTTTCTGATCCTGATTCGGAAATATTCTAATTTTATGTTTTGACTCTGAACATGTGATGTTTCTGAGGAAACGTGACACCCTGTAGAAAACACAGCTTTGATTCTTTTGATCGAGCACTCAACAGACAAGAGTGGTACCTGGAGGTCCCTTTGAACCTGGTTTCATAGTGAGTCCTCTGGCCTGGACTACCTCCACCTCCAGACCCCCGTTCCTCTCCATCAGACCGATCTCTACGTCACCTGGATGGGAGAAAAACACAGGTGTACTTTAGCAATGAGGATGGAGGAGGTCAACGCGTGCATCATTCAATCAAGTTCTTCAAAATTCTGGCTTTTACATTATGATTACGTTTTGTGAGGTGTCAGGAAAGTTTGCATCAAGTAACATCATGTGAAAGTCTGTCTTAATGTAAATAAATTGTTCAAGGATTTTGAAGGAGCAACAGAGATTGAAGCTCCATCTTTAGGTGTTCTGAATGGCCCGATACTATTTTTTGCTACCCAGATATTGATTCTGATACCTGAACTTCAGTATTGGCCGTTACCGCGTACTGATCCGATACCAGTGTGTCATAAATTTTATTATGTTTTAACAGCTGTATACTATGTATGGATGTGATATGATTTATATCTTTGTTGTACGGCCTGGCTCAGGTTAAACCTTTTGTGAAATATGAACAAACACAAACAATAAAAAAAAAAACGCCATAGAACTTTCTTTTATTATCCACTTTTGTCATACCAGAAAAAGAACATAAATAAACTACTTTAGAGTAGATTTTCTTCTGGGCTAAATGTGGAATCGGATCGGTACATAAACAAATGCTTTACGATACCGATACAAGCATTTTAGGCAAATCGGTATCGATTCGGGACATCTGAACCAAAGACTTTACCATGCCTACAGTATAATGAGTGACAATATATGGACTCATCAATGCATTAAACACAAGTGAAGTGATGTAAATTGTTTTTTAACAGACTGTAGGGACTTTTTCTTGAGATGGACAGGAAAAGGTCAAATGCAGTAACTGCTGACAACGAGACAAGTCATAGATGTCAGAGTATTGTCTAGAGAGCACAGAGCTTAGGCTATTTTCCAACTGTTATGCATCTTTAAAGAAGATCATTGTTTATTTATTTGGTTGCTCAATAAATAATAAATAATAATAATAAAAATAAAACAGACTTAGTCAGCATTTCTCTACCACTGATAATTGCACGGACACTAGTCTGGCTCAACGGATGCACATTTCTGGGATAAAGCCGGTCAACAATCGGGGCTTAGCCCCGCCCAGGACGGATGTGATTGGTTTAAAGAAATATAAATAAAGCAGATCCCGGAATAGATAGGTGGCCCTGACAAATTTGATGCCCTAGGCAAGATTTTAGCTGGTGCCCCTTTGCATCACAGCCAATTCCACCACCAATCATTGCTCACAAAGAAGCTGCATAGCTTTATGTCTTTCAGGATGTTTTTATTTTGGAAACATACACTCTTGACGTAGGTCCATAGAGACCGAAACATTGGTAATATCAATAAATTGTGGTGCTGACCAAGAGCGGTGTGTGGTATCTTCTTTTCTCAAGAAAAAAAACCACACAAAAACACCATTAAGAAACAATGCTATGTCTCGGGCAATCCAGAAAATAGGGCCTAATAAAGGCTATGTAGTTATGTTGTTGTGTGGGCTTTGAGGGGCCTGTTGATGGATGGCGCCTTTAGCACTTGCCTATACTGCCTATGCTACGGGGCGGCCCTGAGACAGACCATACTCCAGCCCTGACGCAGTGCTGTGGAGATCTGGCAAGGCGAGACTACACGGAAACAGAAACATCATGTGAGTCTTGGGTCTCTGAACTTCATCCTCCTCAAGTTAAATATGACAGTAGGAGTTTATCATTAAATCCAGTTAGCTTTTTTTTTTAGCATCTTTTAGCTCATTGTTTTATTTCATCTTTAACACATGATTCAGTCTAGGGGTGCACAATATGAGGAATATATGCAATATGCGATACCGTTGTTGAATATAAATAAACAGATATCAAAGTGTACTCAGTTCTGCATTTCTGTTGCTTTCAGCATTCACAAATTGCTTGCTGCATTTAAAACAAATGAAAGGAAATCATTTCCAACAGTATTTAGATTTTGCACAAATTGAACATTGAATTGGTTATAAAAAGCACCACTAAGAAGAAAATGCCAGTTACATTTTAAATAGCAGTTTTTTACTGATACTTTCTCTCAACTAACACAAAAAAATCTCTGAGGGCCCTATTTTAATGATCTGAAACGCAAGTATGAAACGTGAAACGCAAGTAGCTTTGTGGGCAGATCTCTTGCCGCTGTTGCTATTTTACCGGTGGAATAAATGACTCTTGCGCCCGACGCAAATCTAAAATGGGTTGGTCTGAAGCAGCGTCCTCTCACTTTCCCTTTAAGAGCAGGCGCGCATGTTCCATGGTGGATTGCTATTATAACGGCGGATTTGCCTGGCGCACGCCAGCGGGAGCTGTCCGGGATGCGGCAAAGTAATAAATGCCCGTCTTGACCGGGTGGCGATGTTGCTGCGGCCTCTCGGGCGCATCTCCTCAAGTCTGGGGAGGATTGCTGCAGCCATGGAGCGTGGGCCTCCAAACGCACCACCTGCTCCTGTTGTGCCCCTTCCTCCTCCCCCCCACTCCATCTCCGTCCACCCGCTCCACCAGGAGCGCATCGCGCATTGCCACTCCCGGACCAGATCCAATCCCACCGTAGTTCAACATCACATCTCCTTAAGTCCTCTAATATTTCCTCATTTACGTCATCAACACATCCATGATTCATGGAAATGTGTAAAACACAACAAGCCACAAAGAATGCTGCATCTTTTTGAGGACTGTACTGTTTTGTTATAAATAAGCTGTTAAAAGTAAGAAGTTAATTTGCCTCAAGTCTTATGAGTTCTCTATTTACGTTGCTGTCACTTTAAGACTCTCAGCTGGTAACCGCTATGTCGTGTGAGCGGTAGTTAGGAAGTAAACGAACGCTACAAACTAACGGTTCAGTGATTCATGGTTGTAGTGTAGCAAGCCAACTAAAGCTACATTTGCCTACATTTATGCCTAGAGTAGCATCGTTGGTATGTATTCTTTCACTGTTTTTTAAATAATTACATAGGTTCATAGATCATTAGTTTGATGTCAGTGTTATTTTGTGTTAAGTCTATATTACAAATGTCCGTGATCGCTGGCTTTGGTGCTGTGACTAGCGTTGCATGGTTGCTAGGCAACTATAAGTCACAGGACAGGCTACATATGTATGAATGAACGTAATATTGTTTACATGTAAAAATATCTTTGTACAGCATAATCACTAGTTTAATAGTTATGAATTATATTGTGTAACGGTAGAAAGGAAATATTTGAATTGATTAAATTACATTCTGAACAGAGGCTATATAGTATGTTAAAAGCTAGCATAGAATTGATTAGTCTGTTTTTGTATGTTACAGTTTCCCACTTTCCTTGAAACGTCAATAAACCTGTGGACGTGGGAACGATTGTCTTCTTCAGAGTCTTGATGTTAGGAGAGTTTAGCTGGCTGTCAGTGTATAGAGCAATACCGAAGACGGCACATGTACTGTAAAGTGCCTCCTGATCTATCCAAACACCTAAAGCGCATTTTTAGTAATATATTTCTTTGTAATTATGTATGGTTTGCAAAAATGGGAACGGCATGCGTCCGTGTAGATGAGAGAAGCAAAGCGTATGCGCGTTGTGCACACGCTACATTATGGCCAAGCATGCGCCCCTAAAATACCATCTGAATAACGCGCTACTGACTTTAGACTAGCGCCACTGATCCAGTTTTTCCTGGTCAGTGGCAGAATTGTTTTCTGAAACTGCAAAATAGCACCAGGGAACGTTTGCGCCAGAACACGCCTCCTCTTTTCGCTGAACTGCCCCCGGGAGCGCAAATACATTCCCTAATTTACAGACGTGCGTCTGTGGAGGGAAAAGTCCGCTGTGCATCGGGTGCAAAATAGGAATCATACATCCGTCGGTGTACAAAGGCAATTGCGCTGAGTGCAAGATAGGGCCCTGAGTGTCTTTGGCAATATGTCGCAGCCTTTCGCGATGTGTTTATTGCGACAGTTGATATCGCGATGACGTAAAAAAAAAAAAAAAAACATATTGTGCAGCCCTAGTTCAGCCTCAGCCCTCTCATCAACGTCATTTCTAGCCCCAATAGATGGCAGTTTTTAGCAACTAAGCTATGATAAACTCACTGTTTCGGCTTTAAACAGCACCAAACGACAAAGAGCAGGTAAAGAAAGTGGAACATTGGATGACAGTTTGCAGCTAAATATCCCCAAATGACAAATGCATTCCTTTGAAAGTGACAGAACGCAGATAACGGCCAAGTTATTCCGGGTTCTCTGACATTATATAATGTTGGACTGGACTGCAGGTTTGGAGTGGAGTTGGTCCAGTCAGTGTCACTGTTGGCGGGCCAAGGACACTGTCTGGCTGCCAGCGAGGAAACTGACCCACTTACAGTAGATCACTGCTGTGGAGGACAGGCTGCATACAATATATATCCAGTATATACGGCTTGGATTTGAATATGTGCAAAGGGACGATAAGGAAAAACTCTGCAGTAGGACACTTTCTTTTGCCAATGTGAAATGATTTTAGCAGTCATTTGGTGCAGTTTTATGATGAAATACGCTGCTTTTCAATTTTCAAAGCCATCTTTTATGTGGAGAGTTTCAGAAGCTTTTCACAAAATAAAAGGTGATAGTTATGAACATCGAATCTTAATCATTTTCCATCTCAAGTTAGAGATTAGAGTTAGATTAAGTTTTTTTAGTCTTGCATCTTCGTTAACATGGATGAACTGCTGAGAGGCTCCTGTGGCTCATAGGGGGAAAAGCTTTGCAAAACGGTTATGGCAAAAATACGTCCTCTCTTACCCATGGATGTTGTCGCCAGTGTTTGTCGCCCAACAAACTGAGCGGGTCCCATCCCATCCAAGAAGTCGCTGAACTGTGCATCCGATGCCAAACACATGCCACTGTAGTTCAGGCTGCAGAGAGAGAGAGTGAAAGAGGCAGACAAAGAGACAGATGGTTAACTCTTGTGTTGACTTGAGAATGCAAGAGAGAAGAAACAGAGCAAAAGGACAAAAACGGCCTGGAGGAATAAGGAGATGGGAGAAGGGAAAAACAGGAAGTGATCAGTCCTTTTTCAACTTATGCCAACCTTATACCAAGAAAACTTTTCAAGCAATTTCCAATATAGGAATGAAATCATGAGAGTCTTGCTAGAGTTGGGTCGCGCTCCCATCATCAGACTTTAGACTTTTCAAAGTCTTTTCAGAGTCTTCCAGTGTATTGGTAGGCATTAAACTCCCAACTCTCAAATTGGCTCCCTGAAATTAAACTCAGACTGTTGCTTTAATGTTGTGTCCTTATTGTGTGTGTATGCAAAGAAATCAGCTTAGAGTGCTTTTGTGGCAAAGTGCCAGGTATACTACAACTGTGTGTGTGTGTGTGTGTGTCCGATGCAAGGACAAATCCACTCTAACAGGTTCTGATGCTGATGTATATCATCTATCTGTGATGCTTTACTTGTGTCTGAACCAGGATGTCAGCCCCCACTAATGGTAGATGAGCATTGGTTTCTGTGAGCAGCTTTCTGCCTATAGGTCCTGCAGCCATGGTCCACCCACCCAATTACTTCGGGCGGTAAACCTCCTTTCAGGGTGTGTGACTGGGATTGATAGATTGACACCTCCCTAACTCTGCTGGTAGTTTCATTGGACTGGTTACTGTCAGTAAAAAAATAACAATACTATAATGTGAAATTCCTCCATGCTTAATGTAATGCCTGCATAGGAAATTTTACTTGTGTGACAGCATACAAGTATTAGTTTTTAAAGGAAACATACAGTATATTAACAATGTTGTGTATACTACTATTAGAAGTATTTTAATATTTTGCGTAGTATGCAAACTCCATGTCATATTGGAGACAAGTAAAAAGTAGACTAAAAGGTGCTATGGGTATGACACTGCACCGCTAACACCCTGGACATGCTCAAGTTAAAATTATTGTCTTATCAACATAATGTAACATAATTTCTTTTATATATATATATATATATATCTATTATCTATATATATCTATATATCTATATATCTATATATCTATATATCTATATATATATATCTATATATCTATATATCTATATATATATATCTATATATCTATATATCTATATATATATATCTATATATCTATATATCTATATATATATATCTATATATCTATCTATCTATATATATATATATATATATATATATATATATTATCTATATATATATATATATATATATATATCTATCTATATATATATATATATATATATATATATATATATATATATATATATATATGAAAAGGAAAAACAGAAGAAACAATGAAGTGAATTTTTGACAACTTGGAAACTAGTCTTTCCTCACTCAGAAAACATCTTAAGTGAGTAAGGAAAGTATTTCAAAACCACTTATTCGATGGCAAGAAAGTCTCTACAGCTGTGGCTTACTTACACAATCTCACAATCAGTTCGCTAGTTGGATTAACGTCAATTTCTACTATTGATTTGTATAATTAAAATTAAAATCATGCGTGCTTTCTTACACGACAAAGCCATCATTAATGCTATGAGTGTGCTTTAAATGTCTGCAGTGAAAGAAGTGTATTTGTAAACCATCTTGATGGAGTCAAAAATTGCAGAAGCTATGGCCACAACATTTCAAATAACCCTGTGTAACCAGTCTTGCTAACTTGTCGACTTTCTCGCTAGATTTAGCAACTTTTTAGAACATCTTAACGACTTTATTGCTAAACAGCCACTAGCGACAATTATGCGACTTCAAACCATCAGAGGAAAAGCAAGATATATTATATTATAATTCATTTCCATGCATGCTGCTCAGAGTAATCACAGTCCAGGGATTCTCTGCCAACAGCACGGGGTCTTACTCCTTCTCCCCTTTGGCCGTGAGCAGCAGGCAGTTAGCTGACACAACCAATAAGCATTATGCAAATGATACGTGATGATGTCACCAATGTGGAAATGAGTGTATGACATCATCTGGCATCTTTAGCGACTTTTGGAGCTAGTACTACCTACTTTCATTAGAAAAGAGCTGGCAACACTTTGACGACCATGGACGGTACAAAAAGATGGACAATGCGTCTCCACATCCTCCCACTGTACAAAGTGAAGCCAAAATATTCTGGATACGGGCGTCGCCATCTTGTAATTTTGGAGCCAGAGTCTGCGCAGTATACCTTTTATATAGTGCTCAGGCGGTGGAGCCCCCGTATCAAAGTCCTGCCCATACACCTGCCCGACCAATCGCGAGTCAATCACAGCTGTCGATCATGACGTTTCACCTGTTTTTCTTGGCATCAAATAACTAATAAAAACCAAACTTATCAGAAAATGAACACTTAAACATAAATCAGTGTGTAAATACTACCTTAAATGACCGAAACCATCTTTGGAAAAAAATTATTTGACGTGTTTGACTTTTTTGGTTTGGTCCATGTCCCATCCGCTAACATTGAACAGTCTATGCATTAACCCCTGGTGACAACACACAATTTTTTTATGACTATAGCTAATGGCTGCTATATTTGCTGAGTGCTGCCTGAGGTGTAAGAGCCACTACAGTATATCCTTGAAAGAGAGGGAGCAGTGAAAAGGTGGAAGTCGCTGCCACATAAAAGAAGCCACAGCAGAAGCTGCCACTGAAGTTGTTACCAACTTTGTCCACCATTGCAAATTGCAAGTTTTGAGTTTTGTCTGCACCTTCTGTGTCTAAAAATGAACGGCTAACATGCGGGTCATGGAACTGGGCTGGACGACTGCCACAAAGAGAGGAAACAGATTAATGTGGAGTTGGACCGGACATTTCCTTAACAAATCCTACAACCAATGCCAATATATTATGTTCAAGTTTGGCCCACGGCCCTGAAGTCCACAAGGCTAATCAACTGAAGTGTTCTCCATTGCTAGGGGTGCCTGGTTGTTGTGACACAAAGGAAGCATGTTTGCTGTCAGTTGTGAGACGGGAGCCAATGGTACAAATACGTCTCTTGAATTGACTTTATCGCTAATTTAGCAATCCAGCTAGCTTGGTGGAATGTCGTGACTGGCTAGCACTAGCTTGTTTGCAGCTAGCTATAGTTTCCCGGCTACAAAGCTAACCAAAAGCCCTGCAAGTTACTATATCACTAGTCTATATCCACGACATTCCAATTCCGGGATTGCTCCGTTGCCGCCTAAAATCCCACCGGATGTCCCTCTTTTTGGGCGTGTCCGTTACCTTCCTCTTTCTTTGCAGTTGAATTTTAAACTCCGGTGGATTTATAAGGACTATGGTTAACTGCTCCTCAGATCTCTGCAGGGCAAATCCAGACAGCTAGCTAGACTATCTGTCCAATCTGAGTTTTCTGTTGCACGACTAAAACAACTTTGAACGTACATATGTTCCACAAAAACAAGTTCCTTCCTGAGGTTATTTTGCAGAGACACCCGGGCTCCGTCTGGTGCTTAGCTCCGCCCAAGACGATTGTGATTGGTTTAAAGAAATGCCAATAAACCAGAGCAGGTTTGTGGTCGAAGGTCTGGCAATGCAAGACTACTATATCACCAAACATACAGGAACACCTGATTTGTACCACTTTTTTGGATGACCAAGCACTTAGTCACATCCATGCCATGGTCCAACACCCTGGACCAGGACTATTGTAACCGCATAACTTTAGTATGTTTATTATTTATTATGGCAGTTCTTATCTTCTTTCCTCCCTTTTCTTCCTCTTCATCACTTTAACCATCTCCACCCCCCTTGTCTCTTCTTTCATATTTCATTCTCTCTTCAATCTTTATATATCCCTGCTCTGATGAGACTACGTTAGCTGCACATTTAAAGAAACAGGTGTATTATTTTTTTTACATCAGTCTTTCCACAACGACTGTGACGTAAATTACCCAACAGCGTTGTCGTCATTGTTAAATAAAAGAAAAAAAAAAGTACTAAAATATTTACTAGATTGTTCCAACAAAGTCACACAGGCTCACATTTAATATTAACCTCTCACTGAGTAGCCAAACACAGCTGTCCTTACAAAATTATTTACAAGGCAGTCTCTCTCCACTATGATCAACACACAAAATCACTTAGCCAAGATTAGTCATTTACGCAGACGTTGGCAAACGTTAAATTATTGCAGGTCATTTTTTAAAATTTAGTATTAATTTATGCAGATTTATTTGTTTGTGCTATTGTGTGTTCTTATGTCCATGTGTGTTTCTGATTATTTACATATTTAAATGTTTGTGTGGTCCAGGTTTCCACTCCTGTGCATGCGTGCTCCTAATGCTTGTACATTGTATTAATAAATCAACATATTACTGTGCCATTTTGTAGCTGGCTGATTTTCTTGCAGGTACTCCAGGTGGGTCATCAGTAGAGTGGCAGCTCCTGGGTTTCATCAGTAACACTGGCAACACCTGGGCTCTGTGGGCCAGTGAACTTTTAAAAGCCTCTTGGGCTCAGGTGTGCTCTCTCCTTTCTGACACATCATCATGGCTTTTGGTTGCTATTCTGCGCATGCAGTCTTCCACTCATGTAACGACTGACACTACTGAACTTACTGATCACACATCACGCTGTTAGTTTAAATTTTCTCTTATAAATCATTTGTAAATGGGCATTGTTGTGTGCATCTTTCTTTTCTGTCGTGGCCGTGTGGCCCAGTTTGTGACAATTAGATTTTGGAGAAATAATTGGATAAAATCGTGTGTGTGTGTGTGTGTGTGTATAAAGAGTGCTGACATGTAATGAGTCAAACAACATTAGCCGAGTGGGTATTACTGGGTGATAAAAATCCTGAGCTTTAGATTATATTATTGATGTGTGTGAGGCACATCTGGGGATTACGCAGCGGTTTCGCAGAAATGTGACGCTCAATGTAAACCGCGGCTGCGAACAGATGACACCCTGGAATTATTTTAAATATTCAAGGTCCTATATCATTCAGCATTTAGGATTATATTCTAACAGTTCATCATCATTTATGTTTTTTAAATGAAAATGAAGTCAAAGCCTGGTTTGAATGTGTTAAGAGGGAATGAAGGTGAGGAATTATTGCTTCATTCAGGTGGTCCTTACCAACATATGAAGTTGGAAACACGAACTGAATGAAAAATCGAATTTAGTCTTTGTGTAGGTTGTTATAGTAAGCATCCAAAGCAAGAAAAGATTAAGTCTAACCTCATGCTTATTTTTCTTTATTATAGTAGTATTGTACAATAATACCAGGACTAGGGCTGCACAAATAATCGCAATTTTATCGAAATCGCAATATGGACTACTGCAATATCCAAATCGCAGGGAGGGGCAATATTTATTAAAAGGCAAAATATGTGTCAAACTCTTCTTAATTAAGTATTGTGGTGCTGCAGATACATCCCCGAAAAAAAAAAAAATCTTTGTTTGGTACAGATTGTCGCAAAAATCACACTTTAATCATTTCAATTTATTTTTCATTTAAATATTTTTTTCAATAAAAATGATACAAAAATTATAATTCCCTCCAATATCGTGAATCATATTGCAATCACAATATCAGTCAAAATAATCGCAATTAGATATTTTCCTTATATATTGTGCAGCCCTAACCAGGACACAACACATTTTATCTTGTCTTATTTGCATCATAACCATGCATTATGACATCATACGGTACATAGCCATTACATACTTATGTTTATTTTGCCATATTGTCCTTTTCAAACAAGACAGCCAGACACAGAAAAAAGTTGGACCAACTTATAGATTTAACAGAATAGAATAAGCAAGCTAGCTACAGTTGATAAATTCTGCTGGTGAACCAAACAGTTGCTGGCTAAAAAATGAGAATGTAGGGTTTTTCCTACATCAATCTGACTGTAAGAATTTTCAGTGGCAAATCTCAACCCTGTCTCTAGGCCCAGTTCAGACCTGGCATTAACATGTGTCTTGGGTGATTAAATCACAAGTGGATGGCTCTAGGTACAGGTGTGAATGCACCCAAGACGCGTGAAGATCCAATCACTCAGACAGCATTCAGATGTGGTCTGGGTCGCATATAGCCACATTTTTTGGCAGTGTGCTAACCATGCCCACTTCTCTAAAGACTCTAGACTGATATCATAACACAGTGAAATCACATAAAATACAATATGTTGTCAGGTTAATTCACTTTGGGACTCATATCGATTAACACAACCATAACCAGCATTCCTTGAACAACCCAACCAAATGTCAACAGTGTCTTTACTGACCATGTCTGACACATGAGGTGCACACACACACACACGCACACACACGCACACACACACACACACACACACACACACACACACACACACACACACACACACACACACACACACACACACACACTAGCCTGGTTCTTAATTGCGATAAATCAATAAGCTCATAAGTGTAATTGGACGGTGTAAGCTAACAAAGTGCTTATTCATGCTCGCAGAAACAGAGCTTTTCAATCAGCAGACTGAGCCAAACAGCTGACGGAAACACAGACAGACAGGAAGAAAAGCAGTGGTTTGCTGCTGCTGATTTAAATAATGTTGTGGTACAGCTGAGTTTAATGACTCAACTGTAGTTTCTCTTAAATGTATTTATGCTTGTAGCTTAGAGCATATAAACAGATTAGCATTTGAACCACTCAGCTCCTCTGTCTGAAAGAACCACGAGATAATACAATTATTATGCAACAATAGTATTATTCAGACATTTTCCATCTTTTGAATTTAGGAAGAACATCATTTGTTAAGGCCATGACTTTGATGCTTCCCAGAAAATCATGGCTTAAAGTAAGCTATTTTTCTGTAATTTTCATCCATCCATTCATAATGTATACCCGCTAATCCTATGCAGGGTCACAGGGAATTAACTGAAAGTTAAGCTTCTAGAAATAACAGTGGTTAAACTGTATGGTTAATGTTAAACTTGTCCTTTCGTGGAGAATAAGCTGATTGTGGCGCACCCCTCTCTCTCTGCCTTTTCTGACTTCAGACTTATTGTCTGTGTAGTCTCGCATTGCTAGACCTTCCTTCACAGTGCTGCGGGGAAGGGTCTTGCGAGTCCACACAGCATTCTGGGATGGGAGAAAAAAGCATTTCTCTAAACCAATCCCAATCGTCTTGGGCGGTGCCAAGTGCCGCATGGAGCAACGGTGCCGCTGTGACATAGCCTCGGGAAGGAACTTGTTTTGGTGGAACGTGTACGTTTTAAAGATTGTTTTAAGGCCCGGACACACAGAGCCGAGCCGACGGCCAAACGTTGGCAGAAAAGGCAGTTGGGCTGATCAGTCTCCCCAAATTTTTGAAAAAAGTGCCTTGGAACACACCTAAGCGTCGAGACCTAATATGTTTCCGTAACAGCAGGCGGCGCTAATCTGTATTATCGCCCCAAAAATGAAAACCGGCAGCTGATTGGACGAACGCGTCACGTGGGTCTCTTTTCTCCGGAAATTCAAAGACAGACTGTCATGGCGGCTCGTTCAGAATACGATCTCATATTGTACTAAAATAGTTCACCGAAACGGGTTTCTTAAAACATAATAGGCCATGCAGTTGTGAATCTGTCTTCATTTCAGTTCAACAAAGGTCAGTTTAAAAGATTTTCATCAGATTTTGAGAGACTCTAGTCACCTCATTCCGCTCCCCGTTTCCGGGTTAGCACTCTATCAGATGGGTCATTTGAGCCCGACTGCCGGCAGTGCCCACCCCGCCGATTATACATGTCAAATCGGCCAAAATGAAGGACGACGGCCCCTCGGACGGACGACGGCAAGGAACACACTGAGTCACTGACCTCACCAGACTGTCCAACGGACGATTATCGGCTGTATGTGTCCGGGTTTAGTCATGCAACAGAAAACTCAGATGCTAGCTGTCTGGATTTACCCTGCAGAGATCTGAGAAGCAGTTAACCATAGTCCTCAGAAATCCACTAGAGTTTAGAATGCCAACACAAAGGAAGCGGAAGGTAGATCTGCATTTCAAGCCACCTGCCATACCGCAGTAGACCTTGGCTGCTCTGCGAGGACACAGAGCAGGATTCAAACCAGAAAAATATCTCTTCAACCAAGACCACGATCTTTCCCTAACCTTAACCGAGTGCTGTGAATGCATAAACATAACCACAAAAAAGTTTTAGCATGCTCTAGTTGCTGTAAGCAGATATTGTAGTAAAAAAAATGAAAAGTTGTCAGTGAACATTTTGCTGATACATTCAGGATCAACAATTTGTGACTTGCCAGATATGTTAATTAACACATTTACCCATTATAATCTCGCCGTTATGTTTCTTTAAAAAGCATATTTGCAGTTGCAAATTAGAAGTATAAAAACATAATTTCCAAGACACAGGGTTGCAATTAAAACTGTGACTGGACAGAATGTGATTGGCTTGTGACGTGCGTTTAGTTTAGCCCACTTGGATGAGGCGCGAGAGGAGTAAACACTTTACGGTTTGAGAAAATGAACCAAAACTCTGTGAAAACACAGATTACACCTCTCCCTTCCTGGTGCACTTTCTCAGTCTCTCACTCTTTTTGCATCTGACTCTCTGATACTTAGCCTCAATCTGATTAAGGCATTGGTGTGGATCTGGCATTTACATCAAAGATTCAATCACGTCTTTTTTCCATACAGCTGCATACAGTATGTGGTGACTCTAACACCTACTGTATGCTGCTTGAGTAACCCAACATTGAACCATACACTCACCTAAAGGATTATTAGGAACACCCTACTAATGCCGTGTTTGACCCCCTTTCACCTTCAGAACTGCCTTAATTCTTTGTGGCATTGACTCATCAAGGTGCTGGAAGCATTCTTTAGAAATGTTGGCCCATATTGATAGGATAGCATCTTGCAGTTGATGGAGATTTGTGGGATGCACATCCAGGGCACGAAGCTCCTGTTCCACCACATCCCAAAGATGTTCTATTGGGTTGAAATCTGGTGACTGTGGGGGCCATTTTAGTACAGTGAACTCATTGTCATGTTCAAGAAACCAATTTGAAATTATTTGAGCTTTGTGACATGGTGCCTTATCCTGCTGGAAGTAGCCATCAGAGGAGGGGTACATGGTGGTCATAAAAGGATGGACATGGTCAGAAACAATGCTCAGGTATGCTGTGGCATGTAAATGATGCCCAATTGGTACTAAGGTGCCTAATGTGTGCCAAGAAAACATTCCCCACACCATTACACTACCACCACTAGCCTGCCCAGTGGTAACAAGGCATGACGGATCCATGTTCTCTTTCGGTTTACGGCAAATTCTGACTCCCGAGAGTCATCAGACCAGGCAACATTTTTACAGTCTTCAACTGTCCAATTTTGGTGAGCTCATGCAAATTGTAGCCTCATTTTCCTATTTTTCGTGGAGATGAGTGGTACCCGGTGGGGTCTTCTGCTGGTGTAGCCCATCCTCCTCAAGGTTGTGCGTGTTGTGGCTTCATAAATGCTTTGCTGCATACCTCGGTTGTAACGAGAGGTTATTTGAGTCAAAGTTGATCTTCTATCAGCTGGAATCAGTCGGCCCATTCTCCTCTGACCTCTAGCATCAACAAGGCATTTTCGCCCAGAGGACTGCTGCATATTGGATATTTTTACTTTTTCAGACCATTCTTTGTAAACCCTAGAAATGGTTGTGCCTGAAAATCCCAGTAACTGAGCAGATTGGGAAATACTCAAACCAGCCCATCTGGCACCAACAACCATACCACGCTTAAAGTTGCTTAGATCACCTTTTTTTTCCCATTTTGACTTTCAGTTTGGAATTCAGGAGATTGTCTAGACCTGGACCACACCCCTAAATGCATTGAAGCAGCTGTCATATGATTGGTTGATTAGATAATTGCATTAATGAGAAATCTTACAGGTGTTCCTAATAATCTTTAAGGTGAGTGTATATCAACTTTACATTACAGAATAAACCAGCTAGCATCGTCATATTTTAGCAAAAAAATGTCTGTTTCCTTTGGGATACAAGTTGAACAACATCTCCATGCAGCAGCTCATAAAGAGAATATCTACTTGGTCCAAATATAAATGGAATATTAATATGCATGCAAACACGCTCAATGCAATCATCCTCTCTCTGATTTTCGCAAACTCTCCTTGTTCTCCTCGCTCCTCTGTGTGTCTTTAAACCCTCCCAGCCCCAATCTGTCCATCTGTCTGTCTGCCTCGTCTTGTTATGTAACTGTAGGAATTCAAGCTGGTAGCCAGGTTGGCATGTGGTCTGCATGTGTGTTCAGAAGTACTACACTAGTATTGCTGATGTCAGAGGCGCTTTTCCACTGGGATTTAGTGTATTCTCTCTCTCTCTCTCTCTCTCTCTCTCTCTCTCTCTCTCTCTCTCTCTCTCTCTCTCTCTCTCGTCACCCCTGCCAACTGTTTCTGTTAGATGGGTGATAGAAACACACGAGCAGGTGGAAGAAAATAAAATAGCTTTTCTGAGTGCAAAATTTCCATAGATGCCAATGAATCCTACAAATGTCGTTTAAATGTGGTCTTAAACTACCTGCAACTTCCGGGTCCAAAAAGTGAAGCCAATAGACCTTTTTTCACGGCAGACATGTCGACGTGTCATAGTAGTAAAAGCACAGGTGTATTCAAAACCATCAGGGATGGCTGCATTCCACTCAGGAGAGGCCCTGGTATTGTGCATGCTGACTCACTGAAATATCTTACTGGGACACTGGATGGAATTGAGCCATTGTTAAGGTTATCAATTTCAGCTGTGCTTTTCCTACTATGACAAGTCAAAATGTCTGCCGTGAAAAAGGTATATGCGGAAGAGCCTTAAACCTGCATTCTATCTCATTTCCAGCAGAGGCGACTCCACTGGTTACAAAAATAAGTCAGTTTCTATAGAAGTCTTTGGGGAAATAACCCTAGTTCTATGGGATCAAATAATATCCTGGTTTCAGAATCAAAGCAAACTCTGTTCCTGGGTAGCCTGACGTCATCCTACTCAGATATGAGTCAGAATAGGAGTCTGATACTGCTCCATTGGGCTGTGATTATGGGGCGTGTTTCAACCGAACCAGGAAAGACAATGCCTCTGCACTGAATTGGACAGCCTTACAACCAATCAGAGCAACGGAGAAGCTGCAAGTCAAAGGCAGGCTTCGACAGAGGAAAGGCAGAGGTGGCAGTTTCCGCCCTGACAATTTGATTGGCCCGAACAGCTCTGGTTTGAGCATAGTTGCTCCACAACGGATCAAGTCCAGACCGACCTTCCTGACCTGAAATATGTTGTGGGCGGGGCTTCCAGGCTAGTTCCTGGGCCCACGGTTAACTGTAACCCAATTTCACTGCAACATAACCGCAACATTCACGGTTGGATTCTGGCTGCAGACCTTTGACCTTCTCTCTCTCCCCTTGTTTCCTTTCTGCCTCTATACTTATAGTATAAGGATTCCAATAAAAGCCCAAATTAACAAGCGCAAATTCGCAAAAGCTGCGACCACATCCAAAAATGCATCCACACGTTCATGCATTAACACACACACACACACACACACACACACACACACACACACACACACACACACACACACACACACACACACACACACACATCCTCAGAAACACTGTCATGCCAAATTTTAGCCACCTAGGGCGAAAACTGTGGACGCCAAAGGGATGGGAAATTTCTGTCGACCGAGCGACTAAGCGAGCTATAGCTCGTCTGGTCGCAGCTAATAAAAAAATTTAAATTAGTATAAGAATGTGTTGGATCCGGCTAAACCGACTACATTGTTTTTTAGTCAGACTCAGGTTTATGTTTGCGTAATGAGTGACTTACTTCCCCTCTGAGCCGTAGCTGTTCATGCTGTCCTCTATAGACTCGTGGCTGGCCTGTCGGACGGTCCGACTGGGCATCTCTACAGCCAGACCCGTCTCCGTACTCCTCTGGATGGTTCCCTTCAACTTCCTGCCCTCTGTATCCACTGCAGGAAAACAGACAGACACACACACACACACACACACACACACACACACACACACACACACACACACACACACACACATTAATTCAGCTGCTATACACATGTGGAACTGGGATTTTATCCACCAAAGTAGATACAATATTTTCAAAGAAAACAGTTAGGCCAGTTGAGGGAGTTGATTGTTTGGTGGTCTCGCATTGCCAGACCTATCTCCACAGCGCTGCATGGAGACACATACACTCCTGGATAGGAGAACAAACGGTCAGGGGTTGTTTGCATTTCTTTAAACCCATCACAATCGTATTGGGCACGCTAAGCTCAGGTCACAAAAAAGGGGCATCTGTAAATGGTCTCAGCAAGGAACTTTTGGTGGATGATTGCACCAAAGTTAACTGTTTAAGCAATACAGTAACGTGAGTTATTTGAATTTGCTGGATTCATAACGTCATTTGCTCTTACCAGTGTATCGTACGGTGGCCGGGAAGTGCAATGCAACATTACAAAGAATGAAACACTTTTACATTTTGGAAAACAAATTTACATTTTGGAAAACAAAATAACATTTTAGAAAACAAATATACATTTTAGAAAACAAATTTACATTTTGGAAAACAAATTTACATTTTGGAAAACAAAATAACATTTTAGAAAACAAATTTACATTTTGGAAAACAAAATAACATTTTAGAAAACAAATTTACATTTTGGAAAACAAAATAACATTTTCGAAAACAAATTTACATTTTAGAAAACAAATTTACATTTTGGAAAACAAAATAACATTTTAGAAAACAAATTTACATTTTCGAAAACAAATTAACAAGATGCAAAACACTTTTACCAGTCCCGAAACAAATTTACAAATGACAGATTCTTCACGGAAAGGGAATGTACCACATACCGGAAGTGATGAGGTTTTGTATACATGTCGCCATGACTACGGCAGTTATGGATCGGACCAATAGAGCCGCCATCTTGGAACAGGGAGGCACTGCCTTATATACTGTCTATGGGCCGTCCTTAATGCATCAGGCGTCAATGTAGGCAAAGGTCTAACGGAAATAAAATCACTATAAATCGTCAAAATCTCATGCGATGTTCTAGTTTTTTAAACAAAAAGACAAAGAGACTAATTAATGTGTTAATACAAAGAATATTTATTATAATCAGTTCACAGATATGAGTACAAACGGAAACTTCACCCTTCTGAACTAAGAGGTTCTGCTTCAAAGTGAAGTTTAAACAGACTGAAATGTCCAGGCTCACTCCCCCACTAATGATTCATTTATTTCTGCATGTATTTATTTATTTAACGAGACTTTAAGTCGGTGTTTCTGGTGGTCCACAGTCCGAGTCCCGCCAGACTCCCTTTAGGAAACCTGTGATTTAAACTTCAGCAGGCTGTGACAGTCCGGCTCCGTTTTAGCCTGGATCTGATTCTCTCCGGGCTTCCCTTCCCTCCAGCGGGCCCAGCAATACGGCCTGGGTCTCCAGCTGCGTGGTGTCGGTTTTGGCTCCCAGGAATGGGCAGTGAGCTCCAGGTCCTGCAGCTGCAGACGGACTCAGCTGCCCCCTGCTGTAGCTTCCGATCCGGCCGCGGCTGTCGATACGTTCCCTGTTTTTCCAATGTTTCCGTCAGGTCCGCGGTCATATAAAAACTCCAAACACCGACCACCACGTAAAGTCACCATAAACTTCATTCACGCCATATACTCACTCACAACAACACAAATTGACTTGCGCTCACCAACAACACCTCATCACTTCCGGTTATGTGGGTACATTCCCTTCCGTGAAGAATCTGTCATTTGTAAATTTGTTTCGGACTGGTAAAAGTGTTTTGCATCTTGTTAATTTGTTTTCTAAAATGTAAATTTGTTTTCTAAAATGTAAATTTGTTTTCTAAAATGTTATTTTGTTTTCCAAAATGTAAATTTGTTTTCTAAAACGTAAATTTGTTTTCGAAAATGTTATTTTGTTTTCCAAAATGTAAATTTGTTTTCTAAAACGTAAATTTGTTTTCGAAAATGTTATTTTGTTTTCCAAAATGTAAATTTGTTTTCTAAAATGTTATTTTGTTTTCCAAAATGTAAATTTGTTTTCCAAAATGTAAATTTGTTTTCCAAAATGTAAATTTGTCTCGAGCTTTGTAAAAGTGTTTCATTCTTTGTAATGTTGCATTGCACTTCCCGGCCACCGTAGTATCGCCGTGTATATTGTGTCCATAGGCAATCCCCCCCCAATCGGTCCCAAAACGTCTCAGTTAGATACTAAATGGCGTAAATATATTCTTTCTAAGGACCCTATCTTGCACTCAGCGCAATCGTCTTTGTACACCGATGCATGTACCATTCCTATTTTGCACCTGACGCACAGTGGACATTTGCCTCCACAGACGCATGTCTGTAAATTAGGGAATGAATTTGAGCTCCCGGGGGCGGTTCAGCGAAAAGAGGAGGCACTGTTCAGGCGCAAACGTTCCCTGGTGCTACTTTGCAGTTTCAGAAAACCATTTCGCCACAGACCAGGAAAAACCTAGTCTAAAGTCAGTGGCGCTAGTCTAAAGTCAGTGGCGCGTTATTCAGATGCTATTTTAGGGGCGCATGCTTGGCCGTAATGTAGCGTGTGCACAACGCGCATACACTTTGCTTCTCTCATCTACACGGACGCAGCAGTTCCCATTTTTGCAAACCATACATAATTACAAGGAAAACTATTACTGAAAATGCGCTTTAGGTGTTTGGATAGATCAGGAGGCACTTTACAGTACAGTCCTCAAAAAGTCGCAGCATTCTTTGTGGCTTGTTGTGCTTTACACAACATTTCCATGACTCCTGGATGTATTGATGACATAAATGATGAAATATTAGAGGACTTAAGGAGACGTGATATTGAACTACGGTGGGATTGGACACTCCGGCGGGATCTTGTCCGGGAGTGGCAATGCGCGATGCGCTCCTGGTGGAGCGGGTGGACGGAGATGGAGTTGGGGGAGGAGGAAGGGGCACAACAGGAGCAGGTGGTGAGTTTGAAGGCCCACGCTCCATGGCTGCAGCAATCCTCTCCAGACTTAAAGATGCGCCCGAGAGGCCGCAGCAACATCGCCACCAGGTCAAGACGGGCATTTATTACTTTGCCGCATCCCGGACAGCTCCCGCTGGCAAATCCACCGTCATAATAGCAATCCACAATGGAACAAGTGCGCCTGCTCTTAAAAGGGAATGTGAGATTACACTCTGATTGGTTTATTGCACGTTACGCCCAAACCACACCTAGCTACTTCAGACCAACCCATTTTAGATATGCGTGGGGCGCAAGACTCATTTATCCCGCCGGTATAACAGCAACAGCGCCGGAGATCCGCCCACAAAGCTACTTGCTTTTCACGTTTGATACTTGCGTTTCAGATCGTTAAAATAGGGCCCTAAATCTTAACAATCATTCCCTGAACAAACCATGCAGGCCTACCTTACTGCACTAACCAAATTTTCTTCAAAACTATCCATTTTCAGCATGTAACGTAAGCTTGCTCGCACGGAGGTTCCAGTTGCTGTTCCCCAAAGCGACCGGAGTTTAGAGCGTAAACACAAAGAAAGGGTAAATGTGAGGGACATCCGGCAGAACTTCCAGCGGTGCCAGAACCATCCGTTAAATTAACAGTTGTCGATCCGGACTAATTGTTTGGTAACAAAAAACTAAACATTTTAATACTAAAATATTAAAAAGAACATAAATGATCCCCACATGTTTTTCTAATCTGTTCAGTTGAAGCTGTTTATGTCTTTGTCCTGCTGTGAGCCCATCAGTGTCAGAATAAGGACGGACACAGTGATGAGCAATCGCTTTAAAAAGGCCAAGGACAAAAGCACTCGATTCCTCCTCAGAGCAGAGACATACATCTTGTTGCAAAATAGACCTGGAAATCGATGCACGGCACACTTTATGGGACCTCTCTCTGGCTGCAAGGTGTCCTGTGTGGGCGTGTGTGTTGATGGAGGTTGAGTTTATAATGAAGTTCTCTAGTACGAGGACTTTGACCTTGTTTTTAGGACAGGACGTGTAAGTTGTTTTCCTCTTAATAGTGGGGACACACAGGGACACACACACACACACACACACACACACACACACACACACACACACACACCCCACTATTTTTATTAAAATGGTAATTCAATCATTTACATAATGGAGCTTAGTGAATTTCAAGTCTTCTGACTGAATAAAAGCTAAAATCCACCGAATTAGTGGATGAAAGGTAAAAACAGTGAAGTAAAATACATGTATTTTTGCCCCTCCTCCACCTCCAGTGTTCAAGCCACTGATCAAATCCAGACAATGAGGGCCTAATTTACTAACACTAGCGCAGTTTGCGCTGCGTCTGTTTATGCAAGTTCGGTAATAGCGCACGCTATGCTTCCACATTTTGCGTAGTATTTATCAACCCTGACACCCATCAGGCAATCAGCGTCTTTCTCCGCCCACTATACCGTAAATTGCGCTGTAGCAAAGCGGTACTTGTGCTATGATATGTGTGGTGTATTTTGTAGCGATGCTGCATTGCTGTGTGGAAAGGAATCCGTCGACACTGTTTCTTGATTATAAAGGTTTATTTACATCAAAGAAATCAGCATCATGTACAAGCTCTGCAGAACTCGGAGAGGACAGCTTCTCAGATTCTCTAAAGTCACTCTAAAGTTCTTTGTGTGTGGACCACATCTATATTCCATAGATTGGGGTGGGATCGATAACTGACCATTGGCTTCAAGCCAAGTGGCTCTATCTCGGAAGGCCATTGATAATGCATCCCAGATGTTCAGAGAAGTGTCCAACGAATGTAGGCTAAAGTTCATCTGGGTTTCTTTGTTACCCAAAGCTTAAGACAAAGTTTATAAAAGGTCCGTTAAAAGTCCAGATACTACATATGGCTGAGTGCAGACTGCGGTATTCCCACTGCTGATGCTATGACTGTTTGAAATGATCCTGATGCCAATATTTGTAATGTAGCGAGGAGTTTAACAACTGCTGGAATGGGATGTGAACGCTGAGTGGGAGATTCAATGTCATCTTTGATTTCTTCCAGTAACTCTAATATTGCATGGCTGCTTAATCTGTAACGCTAAATGATGTTGTGTTCACTGACAAAGTGTGATTCTTGCGTTAAAAATATTTTCATCCTCGCCTATGTCTTAGTCTTGCTCAAATTACTGTTGCCATTTCACCAGCGGCATAAAGGTCTACGAAGAAACTCGATTGCGGCTGGTTTAGACCTGCTTTTAAGAGGCGGAGAATTTCCCCCGCAGAATAGAGGCGCGCTCTTACTGACAGTCTTTGTAAATACCACGGAATATATAATTAGGTGCACTTTGCACTAATTTTTCGGTGGAACTCCCACTTTCCCCACAACCCTCCCACGAACGCATATTGAAAGCGCAACTTGTCTCTTCTCGATCATGTGGCAGACAATCTGCGATTTTACCCAAGTGCGCCCTGTTTGTAAATAGCCCGCATCGGTTAAGTCCGTCTTTGCGACCAATTAGCGCCTGGAAACAGACGAAAAAGGCTTGATAAATCTAGCCCAGTGTATTTTTACATGCAAAGTAATATTCTGAATTTGATATGGGTCATGTAAACAGCTTATTCTGTTGGGATATTCCGAATAAGCATTTTCCAACTTGGATGTTAACAGGTTTTTGAATATGAGCAAAACATTTTAACTCTGACTTTTTCAAAAAAAGGTGGTTGAAGGAATAAAGGGAGGGATGCTGTGTTTGCACGGTCCAACAAGTCCGGTGGAAAACCTTTGAAAAAAATCCTATTTTGCACGGCTGCATGCAAACGGGAATATTAGTGGAATATTCACTTTCATTAGCCATGCAAACAGCTTAGTCGGAATATTGTCTTTTTCAGAATAAGGGCAAAAACCGGAATAATGTGTCCATGTAAACATAGGCACGCACGCACACACACACACACACAGAGTGCCATTAAGTTAGTTCTGTAGTTATTAAAGTGCGACCTAGAACGGTGCTATTTCTATAGATCACATGGGACAAGACGTTGGCAGATTTGGGTTACTGCTTCATGACTGGCTCCTTATGTTACCGTTATCTACTGTGTTAGACTGTGAGTAGGCACAGTGGCACTGTCATACATTAACACTACAGGCAGTGCAGCCCAGTAGAAAGGTCAAACTTGTGTTAAATGTGCATAATACACTACAGACATTTCTCTGAGTACCTTGAAAAGCGCTACATACATTAAATGTATTATTATTATTATTATCATAATACCTGGTGTGCCTTGGATATTTACAGCATGAAGTATACACCTGCATTCACAGCGTTCATTTCATTCAGATTGATTTACAGTGAGCTTCAGAGTGGCATTAACCTAAAGTCACTGGATTGCAAGCAATGAAAATAGGGTCAGGGTGCACTTTTAATGCTTGTGGGACCGGCAGCCCAATGTGCATCACTGTGGTAAAACAGTCACAAGTCTAGCTCATCTTTACAAGGATCAGCATTCAAAGGTCTGCATGAAGTCACAGACTTCTCATGAAACAAATTTATTTCTGTCAGGTTCACTAAAGTCAAGAACACACAGACAATAGAAATGCTTTAGGAAATTGTATTGAATAAATTACGAATTAAATTTGGCGGTATGGCTCTGTTCAGAGGAGTAGCAGCATTAGGGGATGCTCACACAGTTTAGGACTGGGAGAGCTAAACTATTCCCCCATATGAACAGAGCAGCAACAATGACATAGAAGCAAATGCCACGTTATACAAGACAAGGTGGAGCTGGGGGTGAGGTGGGTTCCATAGATGCGAGCAGCAAGCAGTTAGGAACAAACTGAAGCAGCTTAAGTAGGGCGCCCTGTTTGAGCGTAGCCATTGAGCAGCGAGGGGAGTTGACCAGCTGAAGCGCTGATGCAGATCAGCTGTTGCAGATCAGCTGATGCAGCTCAGCTGAAGCAGATCAGCTGATGAGACCGTGTTGTTGGCCAATAGCGGTTAGCAGCGTCTTGACTACTTGGCCTGCCAGAACTGACGCTGACGCAAACATTTTTGTTTGCTGCAGGAACTCAAATGAAACTGGTAGACACTGTGTCCCCAGCATCAAACGCTCCCAATAAGCCCCGTAACGCTGGGAAATAAATTAACAGAATGATATGCTTCACAGTCTGCAGACAGTGGGCCACTTTAAAAGTCTCTACAATTAACACACCAAGGCTCAGCTAAAAAAAGAGAAGGGGGTGGCAGTGATCACTCTCACGCTAGGCAGAGTCCACCATAACAGTAAACAAAATAACTATTTTAATAATTATAAGACTTTTTTTTGTTTAATTCTAAGATGTTTCATAAGAAGTCCACAATTCCTGAAATACCACCAATGAATGTGAAGGAAGAGTTGTGGTTCTTAAATGCATGCACTTGTGTGTGGGTGCATGATTGTGTGTATGTCCTCTTTTTATGCCTTGTCTCTGTCTGTCTGTCTGTCTGTGAACAGTTGTCGGTGTGGCACCTGGGAACAGCGACAACTGTCTGCTGTCTCCAAAATCCCACCCTATTCACTATTTAGTACACTATACAACGCATTTATGATATCGTACAAAAACTTATACACAACATTTCGTATGATATCCTAGGAAATGATGGTGACCGCCGGCCGGTCACGTGACAACCGGTCACACATAATAGTTAAGTTTAGTGGTCTTTACAGTTCAATTTTGCCGAAAAAAGGTGACGGTCGTTTCAGCGGCGGTTGCAGTTGAGTTTAGCCAACAAAGGTGACTGTCCTGCAGCGACGACAGTTCAGGCACCAAAACGACTAGTTAAGATTAGAAAAAAAGGATTGTGGTTTGGGTTAAAACACCAGACCACCTGACTTCTTCTGGGACATGAACTCCACCACTTGAAATCCCTATTATTTTGGAGCCATCTAACCACCCTGATTTCCTCCTCTACGCGGATCTTGGCGCTCTTATACAGCGGCAGTAAATGTGGTGCTGGCAGCAATAATTAAGTGGAACACATTTACAGTGCATTACTTTGCATAGCTATATGAACATATGGTTCATGAGAACAGCCTGCACTAAGCTGTACCGCCACCCTTTTACTTGAGTGTCTAAACATTGAAGCTTGTGTTCGAAACCGCTTCCTCATTCACTCATTCACTATTCCCTATAAAGTGTTTATTAAATAGGGAACTATATAGGGAACGACCAAACCAGATTTCGGACACTACACTGAAAACACATTATTGCGTGACTTGCGTCAGGAGATGCGCCCTTTGTTTGTGTGACGGAGGCGGGCGCGCCCAGCATCATGTAAACAAACTGAAACTAAAATTCTTCTAATACGTCACTGAAACAAACCGAGCACCCAGGAGGATTGTAACATGTATGTGTGTGTGTGTGTGTGTGTGTGTGTGTATATATATATATATGTGTGTGTGTATGTATGTATGTATGTATGTGTATATATATATATATATATATATATATATATATATATATATATATATATATATATATGTGTATGTATGTATGTATGTATATGTATATATATATATATATATATATATATATATATATATATATATGTATGTATATATATATATATATATGTGTATGTATGTATGTATGTATGTATATATGTATGTATGTATATATATGTGTGTGTTCCGTGTTACATTTACATGGTTTAGAAACGAAAGCCTGCTCCATTTTTCCTTTTCAGTTTTAGAGGTGATTTCTGCTTCTTCTTCCCCTCCGGGAAAACGTGGCCGCATTGCATACCGGGATACGAGAGTATAATGTAGGGTACATCGTATGTACACTCAAATTAGCAGTGCATTGTAGGTATTTTATAGTGGACTATATAGCGAATGAAATTTACCGCGGCAAATACAAACCCCAAAGTGTACTATAGTGCACTATTTCCATGATAGGGAATCTGTTTCCAGCACAGCTTGAGTGTGAAACGTGTACACTTACGCCGCCTTCGCACTAGCACTTGAAATCAGCTCCGTAATACGCAATACGCCCCCAGCGGGGGTACTACACCGTTGAAAAGCGTTGGAAGCAACTCACAAAAATGGCGGAGCGACTAGAACGACTAATAAGTGTTTGAATGTACGATTCTCTATGACCTCTCTGATGAGGGTTATAGAGATATAAATAGAAAAGCTGCTGCGTGGAGAAAAGTTGCCCAGGACATTGACATGTCAGGTCGGTTAAATGTTAAATGTTAAATGTGTATAGCGGTATAATGTCAATAGTTTGTTGGCTGCTGCTAACTAACCAATTAGCATTAGCAAGTTTGTTTATCAGTACCATAGCAGTGCTAACTTCCGCTGGAATTGTCGGATAGGAACCGTCCATAGCCTGTCGCAAGAGTTACATTTTTTGAACACATCCGGATGACCAACTGACACGATTTTTTTCCGCACCGCACTCGTTCGGACCCCATTCGCATGCGGTCCGCGAATCTCCATAGGAAAGGAATGACTTCCGGTCGTTTCGCAGCCGTATCGGAGCTGATTTCAAGTGCCAGTGGGAAGGCGGCGTTAGTCCCATAATGCAACGCTGAAAATGGGTGACTCCACAGCTGTCAGTGATGATGCAAAATGATGATGACTGACTGACTGACTGACTGACTGAGTGTTCGAAACCTCGACTTACTGCTCAGTACTGAGTAAACTAATGATTATTTAAACGGGAATAATGAGAGAGTCATCGATGGAGTGATACGGGACTCAGCTTGTCCCACCAGACACAGTTCCCACCAGAGACCAGGTTGGAACCCAAACATGCGGTGAGGCCTTCTCGGAGAGCTTTTTTTTTTTTACACACAGGCATGCTATTAGCTTTGCTGTCTGAGTGTGTTTGTGTATATATAACCTGCTGTCCCCTCTTGTCACAGGTGGTGTATTGAGGCGGAGTAGAGTTACATAACTAATATAGCAAGTGGATAATGGCTGGAGACACATCAGCCACTCTGCTTCACGGCCACCCTTTTCATGGCGCTGATGGGATATTATCTCACTTCAGTTCAATCTAATTCAACAAGCTTTACGCGTAGCAGAGTGAAAGGCAATCTCACCAGGCAATCAGGATAAAAGATTAAAATGTAGAAGATTGACAGTTTTTCTTATTTACTACATTTCTATCCCGATTCGCTCTCCACATACCATTAGACCTGAGATGCTTTCTCTTTTTCTTTGCCTGTCTGCATCTTTGCATCTATCTCTGTTTCTGTGCTTTTAGCTGCAGTCAGCGTCTAGTATTAGCCGCTCTGCCGGTTGGTAAGTCCCAAAAATGTGAAAAAAAAATCAACTGTAACTGCACATGTACTATTTTGAGACACAGCTAAAGCAGGGTTTCCATTGCCAAGGGCTTCTATGAGCTGAGCGGACTAGACATATCTCCCATTGCCAGGTTGTATCTAAGGTCTGTCCTATTTACTGGAGCAGAACCTTATGGGATGGGAAGAATTGTTCCAGATATTAGTCAAACCCTCCCAGGTGTTACCAGGGAAACTGACTTATTGTTTGAAAAACCTTTAGATTTTGATTGCAAAACGCATGAAAATATAAGCGGGCAATTCCCCTAACCATTACATAACTATACATAGAAACGGACACCAAAATAAATGTGGTCCAAAAAAAGTCATTAGAACCTTGAATGGTGTTTGTGCAAAGCATGTTTAGAGCCATTATTTCAATGTCATACAGTGAATTTAAAGTTGCTATGATTGTGTAGAATTCTTCATATATCAAATTATTCTGACGCATCATTTTTTTTTTCATATACGAAAACGAGAGAAGGCCTTTGAGAGCTGATTTAGTCAAGTTTGATCAAACAATATGCTTTTTTATAAAAAAATTCAAATGTATGTGAAAAAAATAGTAACAGAACTAGTTGTATGTGTTTAATGTGTCTTCTGTTCTGAAAAAAACTAAACGGTTTAAACCATAGAATAAGGCTCAAACAATTAGGACGCCGTCGGAACATAGTTGGTTACTATGGTAACATCAGGCAGACTCTCCTGGCTGCCTTCAGGAGCTAACGTTAGCTAGCTGGCTTTTTAGACAATGTACCATGGATGTGTTAACCCTCTTGTTTTCCTCTGATGAAATTTGACAAATTTTCAATAGTTTCTCTATCAGAAATTTGGGTTTCTTTCAACCAAATTGCAAACAAAAATAACGTAGATGGTTACATACAACACTCTTCACAAGCAAAAATAAATTATCAGTTCACTACTTTCATTGAATGTGGGTGTTTTATTCAAAATTCATTAGCTTAGAAATCTAGACGCACCCTAGCGGCAGCAAATTTATTTTGCAGCCAGGGGGGTCTAGGCACTCTCCGTTGGCTTGCGAGCTGGAAAAACCAAACTCTGGTCAGGCCAATCACATCGTGTATAGAGTCGGTAGGCGGGGCTTATGGCTGCTGCTGCTGGGAACAGAGGTCTTCTGGAAGACTTGGAGTTAATCTTTTCTTTGAGAAAACAACAAAGAACGGCACTGAAGTCATTCTTCAAAAAGGAAGATGTGTTCGGAGTTTTGCCGACCGGATACGGCAAAAGTTTAATCTATCAACTAGCTCCGCTACCTTCTTCGTTGCTCTGCCTGGTTGTAGCGCTATCCTATTGCGCGCAGAGGGAATTTGAAAGATAACCGTTTATCCCGCCTTTCTGATTGAGCCCTGTCAATGGGGAGTTCCCAGACCCAACATCTTGATGTGGGTCTGGCTTGTCAGGCTACAATTTCATAGCATTTGGGAGAAACAAAAAGATAAAAGAACGTAAAAAGAAAATGTAAACGTCACAAAAAGCGCAGAAAAAAATCAACAAGACATCGGGAAAAGTGACAAAAATTTCAGGAAAAGTGACAAAAAAACGTAGAGGAAAGATAAGTGATAACATTTTTTAAAAAAGATGACCCGAAACGCTGAAAAAAAAAGTTTATATTTTAAATTTTGACCAAGGAAAACAAAAAGTTGCATGCTCCACGGGAAGACAACACAAGGGTTAAGCAATGTACTGTTAAAAGATACCGCGACAACAATGGCTTCTCTTTAAAGTGGTATGGACAGTTTTCTTGGATGGAATACAGTGTAAATAAGGACGAGCTTTTCTGCAGAACATTTGGAGCTGACAGCCCATCAGCGAGAGAGGAGTGTGTTTAAGTGGTAACATTAAGTAAAATGTGTTTCATGCTTCTTGCGTTATTATTTAAGTTACCTACTAACCTTCCTATTTAGTAAGAAATCGTGAACACTGATTGATGGCTTCTAGCTGAAACGCGTTTGTGTTTTGCCCACATTAAATAAGAACATAAGTTATCTGTGAGTGATGTACTTTTCAGGTTTCTTTAATCCTGTCACTGCCGTGGACTCGATACACTGTAAGATTTGGCGCTTTGCTGGCCACTTTTCATTATAGCTTTTATAATTCAAACAATGCTTGGCTGCAAGTTTATTATTCTTTGATTTTCTTTTACTGCTGGTAGAGCATTTGTTGCTCATGATCTGACCATAGTCCTGAAGCAACAATGCTGTTATGAATGCACAAAGGATATGTTACATGTGTGATTTTTGTCTGATGTAGGCTATTCTATGTCATGCAGTATGTAAATGCCTTCTCTGCTCTTTGGATTCATGTTTAGTTGCCACTTTGTGCTATAAAATGGTTCAATTTATAACCGTGCTGTGCAGAGCTAATGCTGCTGGTTCTGCCGGCTCAAATATATTTGAGCCTGAATAGGTTAAAATTGACAGGTTTTCCTCTATTTTGTTGTGTTCAAACATTTTAGACTGAGCTTTGTTGGTTGAGCATGTTGTAGACAGTACTTCTATTGCCGTTGTAATGCAGTATATGTTGGAAGGTAAAATGGTAGCTGTTTTTTTCAGTTTGTCCTTTATGCTACTTTGTCTTTTTGAAAATGGCCCACTCACTTTTGTACTGGCCCGCCCAAAATACTATTTCTGTCTACAGCACTGATTTAGTCTACGTGTTGCTTTTTAAATAGTGAGCAATCCACATCAGCTACAGGTAATGATCCTGAAACACAAATGTTTAGGGGTATAAGGAAACAGATGTTTGGACAGCCAACATCTGCTTGGAAAGCTAAGTCGGACCACTTGTTCCCGTCTGTGACCAGCTGTTGTTGTTTATTTCTATCCAGATGTTTGGGATCTTAAGTGTAGTCCAGCCAAATAAAAATCTGGTAGCTCACTGTGTCTGAAGTCAGAGGAATTGCAAAGTATGCTTCTGTCAACCAGATTTCTCCCCTTTATTTCACCACACCCACACAACTCTGTCAGTTAGTCCTCTCAGTGTCCTTTAAAAGTCAAACAGCTGCAAGTAATCGATTTATTGATAGGCAGTTTGTGAAATGGTCGTTTTTTTTGTGGTGGCCAGCACGAAAATGTAAACGAATGTATATAAATGGGAAGCATATGTTGCGATCACAGCACGACTATGGTAGCGAGTAGTATGAAATGCCGAAAATCCGCGTAAGGAAGTTGGTTTGGGTGGTGGATGGCTCAAACAATTCAGGACTTTCACCCAGGAGGCCGGGGATCGGGTCCCGCGTGTGGCATTTTGTTTCCCTGTTAACCGTCCCGTTATTGTCGCGGGTTCCCTGCGGCCGTCTCCCGGCGTGTGAGGCGTCCTTTCCCCGTGTTTTTTTTTTCCTAAATCCAACCGCCGCCATCCCCTTATTGTCACGCGTCCCCTGCGGACGTGTCCCAGCGTGTGAGGCGTCTGTGTCCTGGCGTGTGAGGCGTCCTCCCCCGCGGCCGTGTCCCGGGTTGTGATGTTTGCTTTCCCCATTAATCTCCATATAGACCATTTCGTGCTGGCCACCACGAAAACAATTCACGAACTACCATGAGACCGTGTTGTTATTATATCTTGCTACGGTTGCTGAAGGTGAACACCACACATATATATACACACACACACACATATATATATATATATATATATATATATATATATATACACACACACACACATATATATGTATATTTGTATATATTGACATATTTGTATATATAATCTCATATTTCAATATGAGCAAGAGCATTTCCCCCAATCTGTTCTCTGTGCACTGAAAAAGTAAAAATTCCCTTGCTAAAATAGCCCACTGTGTTTGTATGAATGTAGTTCACAGCATGTGATGCAGAGCACCAACTGTGAGGTAGCACAAAAAGTGTCTGACGTGACGCACAAAAGTTGTGATGTAGCAATCAGAGAGCCAGGACTCATTAGTTTGTCTCCCAGCAGAGAGATATTAATGAAAGCAGAGCAGACACAAGAATAGCTGCCCCCCATTCAGCCAACTTATCTGGCCAACACACTGACAGACTGACTGACAGACAGAGATACTGATAGACAAGGTAGGTCAGAGGCTTCCTTGTGACTGGCCTTAATGACTCAAAACACATACAGGCCCAGGACTCATTCTAGAGTTAAGATTTCTAAGCAGCTTTGCCATAAATGTCCCCTAGAATTTGCAATATTCAAATAAGCCAAATGTCTGCATACTACACTAGATAAAAACATGTTAAAGCTTCTGTTGTGCAGATCCAACCAGTGCCAGTGGTGGAATACTATTTAGATCCTTTACTTAAAGGAGAATTCCGGTCGATTTTAACACGTAGCTATGTTGTTTGTTGTCACGAAGTGCTGTCATCAGCGAGAAAAAACACACTACACTGAGTTATGCTACTGCTAGCTTTCACACCCAGGAGGCTGAAACGGGGCAGGTTTTAAACGTGCTTTTAGCCTCTTAACATGTTCGTGATGTCATTACAAGTTCCTTGCCATGTTAAGTGATTCCTCCCGAGTGAACGCAATGAATATGGCTGCAGTAGATGTGAAAGAAATGCATAAAAGTTGTGCTAATTCATACCTCTGTTTAGATCCGGTGTTCTAGTGTTGAGATGGCAAGACGAGTGCTTCGGCACGTCTACAAACTACAACACTGAAAAGCGATACAAAAATGTTTTCAAAAATAGCTATATGCTTATTGTTTTTTAAGTAAGTGCTGTAGTACAACTAGCAGGAGACAGTAAAATTGACTTTAAGTATCAAAAGTAAAAGTACTTATTGTGCAGTGAAATGTTCCCTGTTAGTGTTTTCCTATTACTGTACAACACGGTCTCATAGCAGTTCGTAAAATTGTCCCGTTATTTTTAATCTATTGATTCGTGTACAACAACATGTTAATCTCGGGTTTTTTTCGTGGTGGCCAGCACAAAATGGTCTATAGGGAGATTAACGGGGAAAGCAAACGTCACACCCTGGGACACGGACGTGGGGGAGGACGCCTCACACACTGGGACACAGCCGCCTCACACCCTGGGACATGGCCACGGGGGAGGACGCCTCACATGCCGGGACACAGCCGCCTCACACCCTGGGACACGGCCACGGGGGAGGACGCCTCACATGCCGGGACACGGGACAATAACGGGATGGCGGAGGTTGGGTTTAGGAAAAAAACAATGGGGAAAGGACGCCTCACACGCCGGGAAACGGCCGCGTGGGAGGACGCCTCACTCGCCGGGACACGGCTGTGGGGGACACGCGACAATAACGGGATGGCGGAGGTTGGGTTTAGGAAAAAAACAACGGGGAAAGGACGCCTCACACACCAGGAGACGGCCGCAGGGAAAGCGCGGCAATAACGGGATGGTTAACGGGGAAACAAAACGCCACACGCAACAACGCCCCCGTGAACATTAATCAATAGATTAAATAACGTGACTATTTCACGAACTGCCATGAGACTGGGTTGTACTGTGTATCTGATGTTTCTGCATTACTATTGCTGGTGCATTGAATAAACGGTTTGCTACGTTTTGTGTGGGCTGAACGTGGCCCTGGTAACCTTGACATTGGGTAGACAACGACTGATGGGAGACAAAGGGAGCACACAAACTAAATACACAAGGTAACAAGGGTGGTAACGAGGGACAGGTGACATGAGGGCTGATGGACAGGTGGAGAACATCAGGGCGGAACTAGTCTCGCATTGCCAGACCGCGGCGCTGCGGAGGAAGGTGTGGCTAGTCCACACAGCATTCCGGGATGGGAGGAAAAAACGTGCTCTGGTTTATTGGCAATTCTTTAAACCAATCACAATCGTCTTGGGCAGTGTTAGGCACCGGGACAACCCGTGGTGCCGCTGCAAAATAGTCACCGTAAGGAAGTTGTTTTAGTCGTGCAACAGAAAACTCAGATTGGACAGATTAATCTAGCTAGCTGTCTGGATTTACCCTGCAGGGATCTGAGGAGCAGTTAACCGTAGTCCTCGTAACTCGACCGGAGATTAAAATTCCAACACAAAGGAAGCCCAAGGCAACGGCGATCCGGCCTAAATGACTGAAATCTGGCTGAATTTCTGTCGGCAACGGAGAAATCCCAAAAGTGGAACGTCGAGGATATAGACTAGGGCAGAACAGACAAGCTGTGTTTGAATTCTCCGCCTTAAATTTCATTCACTATATAGTCCACTATAAAATACCCACAATGCAAAGCTAATCTGAGTATCTATATATATATATATATAAATAAATAAATAACCTATTACTATTCTTATAAGTGCTCGGTTTGTTTCAGGGACAGATTAAAAGTGTTTGTTTCGGTATGTACACAAATAACTGGCGCTATACCTGTGTCCGAAATCTCATTTGGTCGTTCCCTACTGTATATAGTTCACTATTTAATAAACACTATACAGGGAATATTGAGTTTTTGAACACAGCTGAGGCAGGAAAACGCACAAGGCAGGAAGTTGAGTATCTGAAATGAGACGAGAGGTGAGAATACAAAACAAAACAGGAAGTAATGACTGATAACTGGAAACATGACTTAATCAACAGGCCAGGGTGGGACAATTGTCTACCAATACTAATAAGCCATTATTCAGACATCGAGGCACTTACAGAGTATTAGAAGTTGAATTATTTTCCTGCATGTGGCATACATGTTCTGGACTAATGGTGGCTGTTTGATGTCAAACAGAGGCGTTATTGAAACAAAAGACTTGCTCTCACCGTTTACGCATCAAGCAAACACCAGCTTGATACATTTGATACTTCTTTTTCATGTGTCTTTGAGCAAGGCATTTTAGCCCAGGCTTCCTTGTGCAAATCTGCAATTGTTCATTGGTAGAGTAGCTCCCAGGTGTTCAAAAATAGCATGGTGTACTAAGCAGAAACCCTTAGTTTGGAGAAAGGTTCCAAAATGCTTATCTACCAATAAAGTAATTAGCTCTGACTCTGTCTTCCGGCCCGCAACGTTCTGCTTCGCCTGTCATTTGTGGTGCCAAGAGGTTTCAAAAAGCAGATTCTTATTCATCTCCAGCATTAGTCATCGCTCGTCATAGGCTGTATAGCACCACCATGGGAAAGTCATATTTTTCTCCTCTATCTTGCTCTGACAGGTACCTTATGCCAGATTCTCTCTCTTTCTGTAGGTAGTGGGCTGACGGCGACAGAGCAATTTCACTCACTGGATATTGCAGTACATCCATTTTATTTGATTTAACCATTTATTCATCCATGGAGGTTTCACATACGGAGCATTGCCTGGCCATTTCCCGGCCATTTCCCAGCCCAGTGTTGCTTCATTTTAACTCAGGAACAGGATGGATTAAAAGGTTTTAGCCATAGACTGCGTATAAAGATGGGCAACGCGTCTCCACTTTCTCCCACTGTACAAAGTGAAGCCAAAGTCATGTTCATCATGTGCCATCTTGTAATTTTGGAGCCAGAATCTGCGCACAGTGCGCAGTAGTGATAAGGCAGATGGAGCCGCAGTTTCAAAATCCCGCCCATACACAGGCCCGACCAATCGCGAGTCCCCTCGCAGCTGCAGTCGTGTCGTTTCACCCAATTTTTTTTATAGGATCAATTAACCGAACTTATCAGAAAAATGAACACTTGAACAAACAGCGTGATAAGAACTACCTAAGATGGCATAAACTATCTTTAGGAAAATTATTTGTGTACGGCGATATTTAGGAAGATACACTTTCTACATATGATTCTTTATCGCACCCCGACAAGGATTCTCCCAAAGTCTGGGTGTGTGAAATAAGGTCAAGCTAAAATGCATCATGATGTTTTTATAATTTTTTTCTCCCCCATACATCACCCAGAGGAGCTGATCTACCCTGACTGTCTTCATTAGTTTTTGTGACAGACTCAGTGTGGAGGTACAGGAGGATATGTGGGTGGGCGAAGGGATACGTCACCAACTCTCAGCACGACACGAATAGAGCCTAGTTGAGAGTTTTGAAACTTTAGAAAGGGTTTCAAAAGAAAAAGGAGTCCTTAGGAGAAAGTAGGGAGTTCATCTTATAGTGTGTCGCACTAACACTGACAGGGCTAGGACTTCCCACTGTGTAAACCCCCCCCGCCACACACACACACACACACACACACACACACACACACACACACACACACAACACACACACACACACACACACACACACACACACACACACACAGTGCTGCAAGTGGATGCATTTGCAGTGCTGTCAGGAGGTTTGGATAAAATCCTGCACCAAATGTTGGCTGGGGTAGTGCTTGTTGTTTATTTGGAGAGGTAACTCTCCACATCCTTAAATAAAAAAAAACAAAAAAACCACAAACAACACATCTCAATCTGCACATCTTTCTCAACACATTCCATTCTACAAGTCTTGCCATATTTAGCCATATTTAATAGCGTGGTAGTATTGGAACACACAGTATCTCTGCAGCTACAAGCTAATGTGACTAAGGTGGAAGTCATGAGCTGATTGATGCAAATGTCATTAATAAATTAAGTAGTCCAGACACCACATGAATCAGGATCTGTTTATGGTCAGGGGAGTCGAAGATTTAATTTATTTTTCTTCCTACTGTCTTGCGATTTCATTACTAAAGTCTGGAACCAGAGAAGACACAAACAAACTGAAAAGAATAGAAATAGAGATGAAAAACCAAAATGTCCACCAATGCCCAGGGATGGTGTAAGACTTTAAGTGAAGCAGCTTCACGATTTTTAAAGAGTAGACTGTGTTAACAAGCAAGGAAAGGAAAGACAATTCACAGATTGATGGTTTATGCTAGCTAGGAATTGTATTTTTACCAATTGTTGAATGCTAACAGCCAAAATGCACAATCATCGTCAACACTGGGTTTATTATATGCCACAAAAATCCATTGATGGAAATTTAAGATGTCACACATTGTAACAATATCAAGCATTTTTCATCCCCTTTCTGTCCAGAAAAAAAAACATCCCCAAATTTGGTGATTTTGAAATTGAATGTTTGAAAATGAAGTTTGAAGTGTTCCTTTATGTGTTGAGAAAATTCTGCTACTTATTAAGCTAAATAAAAAAGCCTCTTGGAAAAGCTGGAAAATGCATCGTCACAGAGCTGAAAACAGGGCTGTTTTTCTGACACCATTCAAAGTTAAAAACACTTTTTAGAGATACGTGGTTCTCACAGGGCAGCGACACTACCAACATATGATGATCTCATAGAATATGAAACATTTCTGGTAGACCATTATTAATATTAGCACAGCCTTAAACACCTACTGCGGTAAAATGCAGCGTACACATTCAACTGAAACGTGGGTGCATTGAACACCCTGTTGTGTGCTCAAGCGCTCTGCCTTTTTATCACCACGAGTTTACAGACACATCTCTGCTGATTGGGTGTCACCTGTGACACAGCCACTAAACGAGAGACCCACCCACCAACCGAGAGAAAACATATCTTACATGTCGTTCAACCAGGAAACTTGCAAAACGGTGCACACCATTTTGAGTTTGAACGTGCCCCAGCCTTTTACCTAGCATTAGTGCCCTAGTCTGTCTCAAATCGCACACTTCTGTACTTACACTTGCTATTTGGGGAGCGTGTCTATGTTCCCCGGGTCCTATGTTCCCCTCTTTGTATGAGACTGGGGAACATAGTTACTCTTTCCACCATTACTGCCAAATTCCATGGCAAATAGGCCTATGTAACCCTAACCCACCCAAAACTAACCCTAGGACCCAGATTGATAGATTGCAGGGACTTTCAAGCCAGAGAGCGGAGTTCAGTTCCCAGGGAAAACTAAAGCCTTTCACCCAGGAAATGCGTGTTCCTTAGGAGTGTTTTAATCCAAACCATGATCTCTTTCCTAATCTTAACTAGTCGTTTTGGTGCCTAATCTTAACTTTCGTCGCGGCAAAACGCTCATATTTTGTGGACTAAATTTAACCGTAATGTCGGCCAAAACGACCGGCAGCTCGCGGTGCTTTGTACCCGGCTCAAAGTCACCTATTTTCTGGTAGCTGGTCCACCAACTACAGCTGATACAACGGAGGTCCGTAGCTGGCTTAATATGCATAAAAAGGACGACTTGGAATTTCAACTCGCTGGAAATCGCTACGTTTGTGACTGCTGTGTTTTGATTATAACTGAAACCTGGCTTCACCCGGGGATACCCGATGCTAGCGTGCAGCTAGCAGGTTGCACTCTGCTCCGGTAAGAGCAGACGAGGAGGGGGGCTCTGTATGTACGTACTCAGAGCCATCTAGCAATCAAGAGTTCTCCTTTTAAAATGCGTCCACACGGACGAAGTGTGGCCATATGCAATGCACTAAGAGTACCCGGATGGTGCTCTCAAAGTGGTCAAAATGTTGCGTGTGGATCGCTGGACACTACTCGCACTCAACGGCCGCCATCTTTGCTATGGAGCAGAAGCTATGGGACCACCAACTTATTTTTAAACTTGAAATGGCGGGCGAGGAAGCTGTAGCGGTTACTATTGAAACGGCATAAACACAAACTATAAAAATGTAATATATACATGCTTTTTTCCCTGATATGTACCATTATACTGCCGTCACTTAGTGAGAAAACAAGCTGTTTTTTGGACTCTGTAAACCTTTAGTTAGTCAATTATTTTACTGCACCAGTCCTTCGTCTGCATTTGGATTATTCTCCTGCTGCCTGTTCTGAAACTGTGAGAGATAATAAGTAGCACTGTGCACTGTTATGGTATTAGCTTCCCATTTTACACAGTACCTGCCAGTAGAATAACAGTGACATACTGTTTTCATGTGGCATACTGCAGCAACATACCAACAGCAGCATTTCCAATTAACGAACCATGATACCTGGGGAGTGCTGCTATATGCAATAGCTTTCAGAAAAACCTTTAAAAAATCTTTACCTGGTTAAAAGGAAGTGTTTCAACACCGTCTCTGTGTGTAATTTTGCATGTATAGATTCCCTTTACATTATCTCTTCTCCTTACGGCCACAGAAAATGTCCCTGGAAAATTGGATGGAGGTACTCAGGGTAAATTAAGTTTCCCGATGACGCAGAAGAGTTATTGAGCGGGCCAGCAGCTGCCAATACTCTGCTTAAACCCATGTATTGATTGTACATTTCTGTCATAAACATCTTAATTCATCATTGGTTCATTAATGACCTTTTATCCTGCGCTGAGTTTGACCTGCTATGAGCTTTAAACACACACACACACACACACACACACACACACACACACACACACACACACACACACACACACACACACACACCATGAAATAAGTGCAGAGAAATGAAAATGTCGAGCTGGATTACATCTAACAGGATCAGCATAATCTGATTAGAGCATTAGGAATTCAATCTTCAAATGATTGAATACTGCACTATTTAACTCTAACATGCTGATGTTTAGCAGCGTCATATCTATAATGTTCCAATTTCGGATGTTTATATGAAACGTGGCCGAAGCTTCAAATAATGAGGTAACCGTATGTAAAAGTAGTCCCTGTTGTGCAAAACCCTCAGAAATTTAGACCGTTCTGAATCACAACCGTCCTGGGTGGCGCTAAATCCCGGATGCAGAAACGGTGCCTTTGCAAAATCAGCCTGGTCACACAGAATTCCGTGAAATGATCACGAACTGTTAACCGCGGATAACGTGGTGGTGTCACGGAATGGGTGAAAATTCTGTGTGCCCACCACGGAAAACAATGCCAATGTAAAGTCAATGAGAAGATGACGTAGCATCAAGAGCGACTAGGGTAGTGAGTAGTATATAAAGCCGAAATTCATCCCGGAGGTTGGGGTTCGCATCCTGGCGTGTCCTTTCCCTGTAGTTATTTTCCGACGTGCGGCATGTCCTTCCACTGTTGTTATTTTCCGGCGCGTGGCGTGTCCTTTCACCCCGGAGACCGGGGTTTGCGTCCCGGCGTGTAGCGTGTCTTTTCCCCGTAGTTATTTTCCGGCGTGTGGCGTGTCCTTTCCCCGTTGTTATTTTCCTAACCCCAACCGTCCTGTTCTTCTCGCGTGTCACTGAACCGTAAGCCCACCCACTACCTTTTCCTGAACCCAACCATCCCGTTGTTTCCACGTTTTTTCGGCAATCCGTGTTCATTTCACAGAATTCTTCCGTGGGCCCATCACGGAATTTTTTGCTTTTCCGTGAAACTGCCACAGATTTTGAGTTAAGGTGTTCATTTCACAGAATTCTGTGAAATCAGGTTGTGCAAAATAGATAGCTGAGATAGCAAAAGGGGAGGGACATCCAGTGTGTGAGGGACGTGCTGGATGTCCGGCTTTATCCCAGTAATTAACATCCGTTGAGCCAGACTAGTAGAAACCCAGAATACAAGTACGAACCTAAAGAATTCGCATAATAGATCCCCTTTTAACATGAACCATGTTTAGATTCATGTATAGTGTGTTAGCATGCTAAAATTAGCTAAGTACCACTAAACACAAAGCACATCTGAGGCTGATGGGAATGTCACTAGTTGGATTAATTGGAATTTTGACCTGATGGAGGAGCTAGATGATGATGATGAAGACGTTACAGGATCACCAAAGTTATTTTTCAGTGAATATTGAGGGCGACATCCAATATGAGACTCAAAACCACAAATGTCAACCTGATGATGGCACTGGAGAAAAAAATTTTGAGCCCCTGACACCAACGTGAAAATCGTCGGAGGGGCCGCCGACCTTCATTTTGGCCGACCTGACTTGCTGGGTCGGAAGGGCGGGAAGTCGGACTCACTCCACCAATCTGATTGGAAATAACGAGCGGGATGAGTGACGAACGCCTCTCAAAATCTGACGAAAATTTTTCAAACTAACCTTTGTCGATCTGAAATGAAGACAGATTCAGCAACTGCATGGCCTATTTCTCGCTTAAAATGTTTTCAGAAACACGTTTCAGGGAACTATTTTCGTAACATAAGACATCGTATTTCAAACAAACATTACTATCGGCTGGAGAAGCCAGACCCACGTTCGTCATTTCCGGTTTTCATTTTTTTTATTACTTCTCGCGCACGTGCAGAACGTACGCTCAAGACGGCTTCGCTTCGGTGGGTTCCGAGGCAGTTTTTGGACCTCGGGGAGCAGACTGATCAGTCCGACTGCCTTTTCTGCCGACGGTCAGCCGTCGGGATGGTGTGTCAGCGGCTTTAGGAAAACATCGTCTGGGCACCGTGAGTGCCAAGTTGTAATTCATTTTTTGCAATTCCTGCCAATCACCAATGGAGGTCACAGATAAAGGCAACACACTATAATACACTTTTAATCTACTTTAGCCACTGTATTAGGTCAGCTAAACACTTAAGGAGTGAAAGATTAAATGTAACCACAGATTGTGAATCAGTCATGAATTTGTAACACTGTGAGGACGTTGGCTGAGCCCCAGTCAGCCATCTCCTTCCCTCCCTGAAACCTCTCCAGGGATGTGTTCAGTGTGCTGGCAGCAGGGAGGATATGAGGACGCTGACGTCACAATATTAATACATTATTTACTCACACAGGCTTACATATCTCCAGTGCATATCATTTTCATACACATTGGTGTGCCTTGCCTCTTCTTCTTTTTTAAATACATAAATAAATAAATTGTGAGATATAATGTGTTTTATTTGTAGAACCAACTTTGATATATTATGCTGATGCAGAGACAACGAGATGCAAACGGAGAGAAGAGGGAGAGACAAAGAGGGAGGGACTCCGAAAAAAAAGATCTGTCGAGACGCAAAAGAGAAGGAGACAGAATTAAAAACAAGACAAGAGTGTGAGCGACAGGAACGAGAGAGAGAAAGAACAGATACGGATAATAATAATAATAATAATAATAATAATAATAATAATACATAAGTTTTATATAGCGCTTTACATGGAACTCAAAGACGCTTTACAAACAAAAGAAAGAAAGAAGCAAAGATAGATAGACAGAGATAAAACTAGAGGCGGAGAGCATTGCTAAAGCACGATGATAAAAGGAAAGATCACATATTCTGCTCCTCCAAATAGACAGGTACTAGGTCACAGAAACATTACAACAAACTGATAAACTATTTCCCAGAGAATTACAATGCTGATATTCATCTTCATTGTGAGACGGACGAGACCCCATAAAATCAACTTTTCTTCTCTTTCTCTTCTTCTTCTACTTGATATAAGCAAAAGACTTACTGTAAACGCATAACAAAGTTAGATCACACTCAGCATTAAACTGAATTCTCAACCAGACAGGCTTTCAATGCATACTGTAGTGAAATGGGAAGTAAGGCAACACAACGCAGTTTGAAGCAGGTTATTAGAGCATAAGAAATCTACCTTTAGTTCAGGTTATTTTGAAACTCATGGTTTTAAAATGTCATGTTAAATGTTATGTTCAAAAGAAGACAAAGCAAAACGTTTCCTTCTACTTTCAGTCTGAGACTGTCCTCCAAAACACGCCCACATAAGTCCTTCGTTGAAGCAGCAATTACGACACATATTTACGTTTAGAGTGGCAGTGACCTCTGGTGGCTGTAGTAATTATGACAGGAGCACAGCAGAAAGGAAAGGGACTAAAATACAAGATCACCAACTTCCTCACAAGGCAAGTTGTGGAGGGGGACTGGGCCAAACCAAAGCCGGTCTACGGAAAGCCTTTCCACTCCCTATTCAGCCCCATTGTACCGAATTTGGTTCCAGTTCCACCAGAGTTCCACTGGGGGTGATCGCGGTACAGTACAAAATGAATGGTACGCTATGGCGCTAGATGGCTAAATTTGTCTCTTTGGCCTGATTGTCGTTGAGAAATCTCAGATTTGATTGTAGTTTTTGCAAGTTCAACATGGGTTATAGGTCAAAAGTTAAATGAACGAGTCCTTATGTCCTTTTGATTTCTTACAGATTGAGTCGTTGTTGCCCATAACACGCTAGCATTCTGCTGATGAATGCTGATTGGTCAGTGAAGGAACAAACAGAGCTGCGTCATGTTCTGCATCATATGCCTAACAGGAAGTGAAGTAACATCTGATTTTAACCAAAACCACGATCTTTTTCTAAACTTAAAGGGATACTTCACCGATTAGCATTAAGCTTTGTATCAGTAGAAACCCGGTAGTATTTTCGAATGACCGTGCTTCCCTCCCTCATGTCCCCCTGAGACGAGAGATATCTGTATTTTTTGTCTGGAAAAAATCCTCCAGGATTTTTTGGCCAGAGGCTAGAGACTAGAGCCAGTAGTAAGAGCTAGTTCCGCATGTTTTCAACCCGCCTATAGGGGGTGGAACCTCACTCCCAGAATGTACAAATAGTGTCAGCCATCTTTTTTTTAAGCTAAGCTATTAGGCTCTTGCTCTGTAGAGAAAGCTGAGTAGTAGGATAACTACGATGGCGGAAGGTAGTTTTGAAGATGATATGGCAGAAGGGGATTTTGAAGATCTGGTGCGCGAATCTGATGCTCGTGGCTACCTGTACGAGCCGCACATGAACCACAAATACATTTTCTGGCTTTTCTTGGTCTAGAAGGCACTAACTTCAAAAAGAATTTCACATTTCTACTACATAAATGACCCAATTTAAATACACATTCATCTTTCCAGTGGTGAAATGCTCCATTAACTAAGTAGTTTGGTAACTGAACATAACCAAACTGAGACAGTTTCACAACGTTAATGGTGGTTATGATGATGGAGAACACTCCTGTGTGTCGTATTTTCTGCCACCGCTCGCGGAGCTGATTTATGAAACACTCTTGTGGGTCATATTACAGGGTAGCAATAAACAACCTATATTATCGTATGATTGCAGTGTTTCTCAAATGGGGGTATGCCATAGACTGTACCCCTAGGGGTACTTTGTAGTTCTGCAGGAGTACTGCAGGGGGTACGTAAGGTTTAAAAATAAAAATAAAAACATTAGTTATGTATTATTCCTAAAATAATTAATAATACCATAATAATACATGAATTTAATGATGGCTTCCAAATATTTGAAATGTAGAATTTTAGTGTTTTTCAGGAACAAGGTTGTTGTTTAGTAAATCAGACACTGATAACGCCGCACTGTACCTCTTTAATAGGCTTCTTTTTCTACCAAAAACGTTTTGCGCTGGTCAGGGCGTACTTCACTGAAAGAAATATTTTAAAGGGGGTACATTATTGAAAAAAGTTTGAGAAGCACTGGTTTGGAGGACTTGTTGTTCAGTCTTCATGATAAGATGGGCTTAACATGTAACAGACCTGCAGCGAATGCACATAAAGTCCAGATATTTTGAAGAGTTGGCCTATCCGACTAATGCTCGATACATTATGTAAATGAACTCAACAAATACATCTTCATAGAGAGCCAAAGTCCCGCCCCTTCCGTTTGCCTCCATGGGACCTATCTTTGAAAAATAAATGAACGGTGGTCAATAAATGAACGGTGGTCAATGGCGAAAGACAAACTATTTTCTGGTCCCGATCGACTTGTGCCTTGGATTACACATTATGATGTTTTTCAAAATAAAAAATGATTTTACATGTCAAGAATTTCACAGTTTGTCGCAAGATAGTTAAGTAAAATGCTATGGGAAAATACGAAATTAGACGGACTACAAGTCCAAGTCGTTTAACTGACGTCACCACATTTTCCCTCCACTCACGGTTCTGTCTGCCCTTCTGTCACAGCTAACGATGCCCGTGGGTTTTTAAACCGATTTATAATGGTTTTCACCTCTTTTGATACTTCTGCCTTCGTCTTGGAAGAAGACGGTAAAGCTCGACAAGGAGACAGCCATATTTCTCTGGTGCCGTATATTGTTCGAGACGAGAGATGTAGTTCACTAAGCGATCTCACACAAAACCTAATGTTGTTCTACTTCTTTACATCAAATCGTTTATCTCTTGACATGTAAAATTATCTTTTCAAATTTGTGAAATGCATATTACAATTCGAACTGGACCAAAAAATAATTATTACCTCTCCATTGACTCCCGTTCATATTTTTTCGAAAGATAGGTCCCACGGACCGGAAGTAGAAGGGCGTGACTTAGGCTCTCTATATTGTACTCCCTGAGAAGATCTTGGTGAAATCCATTTATTTGAAACCAAACCACAGTCTTTTGGCTATAGTGTGTCTTCATTCTCTCTCTTCTACGTGGGTGCAACGGCTGGACAATTTGACCGTGTTGCTGACGGGAGAGCAAATCACTTTAAAGGGGGACCAATTCTGTTGGTGCTTCCAATAAAATAAATTTCACATGATCTTGGCTGGATCTTTGACCAAGAAAGCACACACAACACACACACACACACACACACAGAGTCCTCTCCCCCTCTATTAAAGCTGGCACTCTGGTGATTTGTTCCTGCCAAGGTCTGTATTTGAGTCTGCAGGGCAGCGGGGAGGAATAACTGGTCCAAAATGGAAGTAAAGGCTCCAACAAGGACTTTGTAAAATTAGGAAAATGTCTGAGCAAGGACTTTTGGAAATGAAAAGACTACTCTGAAGACCCGACTACAACAAAGCCATGATGCAATTAGAAAGGGGCTCCAAAGGAGCTCCTGAAGCAAAGTAAAAAATAAGTAAAAAATAAATAAAAAATAAATGAAATGGTTTTATGTCGACACAAAAGGCCATGTTTAAGGACACCTTTCTCTTGAATGTGTTATAAAAACAATGTTCTGTAATTTTCCAAAACTAAGACGACCCTAAAAAGCACTTTTTACAAGCAATAACCATCAAAAGTTCTATTCAAAGTTTATTTAGGTGATCCGCCTCATCCACCCCTCCTCTGAGTGCTTTATACACTCTGAAAGCCTAACAGCTGTTACGGTTTAAAATGTTTATTGTATCAGAGGACAGCATGGCGTGTTTCTTTTGCTGCGACTCTTTATAATTCACGATGAGCTCCACTGGAGGAGTCCCTCTGAAATAATTCCCCATCATTTTAAAAATAGGAAACACTCTGATGATGGATTGGCTCTTATTAAAGCAGAGACAATTTGTTAACATGCATGAGGGTCACAAGTGGAATTGTCCCAAGGTGCAAACCGATGAATTAAATTCTGACTGGCTGATGCAACAGACACATTCTGCACCGAGAGAAGAGTTTGTAAGCAATCAAACATGCATATTTGCATAATAAAAAACTTAATAGATAAAATAACTTTTAGAAGAGGTTAAGTTGCAAATTTCCGTCTTTAAGTTCTCCAAATTTAACAACACAATACATTTGTCCGTCGGTGCCCTCTAATGCAACACATAGAACACATTTGTGATCTGATGGATTTTTTTTTTATCCATGTTAACCCCCGATACTCGAGGCTGATGTCGAGGCGTTATCGTTTCCAAAGGTCTGTGTTTCCGCCTGTCCAGACTAAAACGCAAACTCAAACAGGGTCAGCAGCGTTTTCAAAAGTCTCCATTTCAGGGTTTTGAAAACGCCGGAGTAGTGTGGACACTAGGCAAAAAAAGATAAATAGTAGATAGATAAAAAGATAGCAAAAGTTATGTGTTTTAAAATGAAAATGCATTAGTGTGGATGTAGCCCTACAGTAATTCCTACAGAAGCGCGAGGGTTTTTGTCACTAAAACAAAAAAAACAGATGTTGCACTTTCAGTGGGGCCCTAACAATAGGTTGCACTTTTAAAGAATCCTTTCGGAATCAGTTTAGTAATCGCTGAAACTAAACTGAACTGTTTGAACTGTCAACGCTGAGCAGAGAGAAAATGTGGTGACACCGTTGAATAGCAATAACAAAATCAGCGCGTGCGTCCTTAAACATAGCAACGATGGCAAATCTCGTGCTGTCGACCGCTCCCCAGACACTCATAAGCACAGCGAGCAACAAACAGCATCTTGCCAGATAATGACTGGACGAAGCAGCAGTCAGCTATAAAGTGCGGCATGTGGAGAGAAGTGCCTCTTTTACTGCTCGCCCCTTGGTTCAGGCAGTACAGCTTTATGCTTCACCATAAAGACACATTTACATCGATTCTGTACGTCCACACATTCACTTAATGAACATACCGAAGGGAAGGGAAATGATGTCTGCAGCATGCAGCTGTAATTACAGATCGTGTAACTCTATTGCAAGAGTTAATGCACTTTTCTACACGATAATCACATCACGAAATTACACAGAAAATGAAATCAGAGCTAATGTGCACCTTCACGTTCAATTATTCAGCGACACTGCAGCAGAAGGCGAGATACATCTGACGCTTCTCTGAATTATGGTTCTTCAGAAGGTTTCAAAAGTGTGATGTAAGCAGTACTAGATTCAATTAGAGTCATTAATAAGACCGGCAATCACGTTAGATAACTACACACACTTAGTTTCCAACTTAATCTTATTAGCAGCATGACACCGAAGAGGTGTTTAGCTTCATTGCTCTCTTCATTGTCACTAAAATGTGGATCATAAACAAAGATTAAAGTTAAAGGGTTTTTGTATTCGCTCTCTGTGATTGCGCAGCACTGCGCCGGTGAAACAAGTGATGGAGGGAAGGTGTGGTTGTGAGCCATGGCGTGTGTTTGATGCTGTCACGGCTTGGAGCACACATTTCAGGGCATCAAAAAGCCAGCCTGGTCTCACAGAATTTCGTGAAATGATCACGAACTGTTAAGAGCGCATTACGTGGCGGTGGCACGGAATGTGTGAAAAATCCGTGTGGCCACGGAAAACAATGCCAATGTAAAGTCAATGAGAAGATGACGTAGCATTAGGAGCGACTACGGCAGCGAGTAGTATGAAAGCCCGAAGATCCGCATAGGGAGGTGGATGGGTCAAACAACAGGACTTTCACCCAGGAGACCGGGGATTGTGTCCCGCGTGTTATGTTTCCTAAACCCAACCGTAACCGTTCCGTTCTTCTTTTCCTGAACCCAACCGTCCCGTTGTTGTCCCTCGTGCCGTTATTGTTTTCCTAAACCCAACCTTGCCGTTCTTCTTTACTGAAACCCAACCTTGCCGTTGTTGTCCCGCGTGTCATGGAAACGTAAGCCCACCCACGACCTTTTCCTTAACTTAAGGGGCCGTGTTCATTTCACGGAATTCTGTGAGACCAGGTTGAAAAAAGTGCATGCATTAACTCAGATTTCATACCTGTTTAGGGCTGCAACGATTCTTCGAATAACTCGAATAATTCGATTACAAAAAATCCTCGAAGCAAAATTCTTTGCCTCGAAGCTTCGTTTAATCAATGTAATTAAGGTTGTACGGCTCACTGTGTTTCCGCACGGAGGATTATTACTAGCGCACAAGAGGTTTGCGCTTCTGCGGACACAAGACTGACGGCCCATATTACAAATGAAGGAAGACGAAAATAGCGAGGGTCTAAAACGGAGAGACAGGCGAGAGAAAACGACAGAAATTTTGGGATCATTTTAAGCTGCAAACATGCTGCTACATCACCTCTGTAACAAACCTCCAGTGTACTCATCCATTCCACGGAGCCAACCCGACACAAGGTAGCTAACGTCTGCTGCTCTCGTCCACCGCGCTGTTTACACAACTAGCCTGCAGCATGCTATTTTGCCAATAGCGATGTTTTACACAACTAGCCTACAACATGCTACTCTGCTAATAGCGATGTTTTACCAAGCTAAAACGAAAGCTGTCGGTTTGTAGTGTAACTTTTTATTAGTTTGCTTCTAATCTTTGGAAATGTAGCTGCTGCCGGAGACAAACCGGCTCCTCCCCCCAGCATGGCTACTTAATATGCACGTGAATGACGTCATCATGCATTCTTTATTCTTTCTCCTCACCATAGATATAGCTATGCTCCTCACTGTGTATTAGGCTTCTGAAAATGTGTCCCCCAGAACAGTGTAGTTGAGTAGCCCTGCTGTAAACCCTCTGGTCAGTGAACAGGCTTTTGTTTTGCATATCCAGTGCAAAGAGCCAGAGGCAAGAAGGGGAATTGGGTGAAAAATATTAACATTTGGGCCACCAAAAATGTACTATTGTAATGTATTTCTTTTTAAGGGTCTTGGAATTTGGCAATACAAATTTTTGCTTTTTCTAAAAAAGGAAACCAGTCTTTTGTATATATACAAGCGACAGGTTTCCTTTTTTTTAGTAAACAGCAATAATAAATATTTACTATTGCTGTTTACTAAGTATTTCTTACTAAGTATTTCTTATCCGATTACTCGATTAATCGATGGAATAATCGGTAGAATATTCGATTACTAAAATAATGGATAGCTGCAGCCCTATACCTGTTAGTGTGTTCAGAGTGTCTGGGATTCAACCCTGTCCCTTACAAACTGGAGGGAAGTATGACACATCTTTATATTGTACAGATGTCATAGGGAGGAGGCTAAGCAAGATGATTGGACGTACAGAGCAAAGCACTCTTGACACTGGAGATTGGAGTTCATGTGTTGTTCGGTTTAGGCCACTAACAACATCTGGTTGAGGCAAAAGTTCCACATTTTGGAAAACACTCATTTTCTGGCTGGGAGTTAGATGAGAACACTCTCATGTCTGTTAAATAGAATGCCAGTTAGCTTAGCGTCGCATAAAGAGAGAGGGAAACAGCTAGCCTGGCTCTGTTCAAAGGTGACGGCTACCAGCACCATGCAATTCATTTTTAGGAGAAAATGGAAATGGAAACGGCTTATGGCTTACTGTGATACATGAATACAACAAGTCAAAATGTCTGCTGTGCAATATATGCCTGTTTTGCCACATTTCGCCTGCATCTCAGCGCTAACTTTGTTGAGTATAATGTTACCGTAACTGATAACAATGCTGCCCGGAGCAACGGAAAAGCAAACCCCAGATGCTATTTTCCTTTGAGTTTGGACATTTTTGAAATCAACCCAGAACACATATAGCTTTTTTTTAACCAAAATTAGCGCATATATGCTGTGTTTTTTAAATGCAGTAAAATCAGCTCAAATCAGGCAGCAGACCTCTTCACCATTACGAGTAAACGAGTATGCCTTTCTGGTTTTATTTGGGTGTGTCAAAGGGTTAGTAAACACTAAAAGCAGCATGAAGGCCTGATCTGTTACTCATTCAGTCTCTCTTTCACGCTGTGCAAACCGATATGGAACGATATTTGAGCGCCAATTTTTGACGCGCTTCATAGCGTTGTGGCGCTAAAGAGGCCAACATGTCCACCCGGGTGTTTTGTTTCCATCGCTGCCCATCGGCGTTGGAGCCGATAAATACCCGTGGATACTGCAGAGTCATTTTGTCATGGGAATGAATGCCAATTATAACCTTTCCCACTAAAGACAAAAGCCAGATGTTAGTGCAGGTGTTAGTGGTTGTTTTGTCCAGTGGGAAAGGGGCTATAGAGAGAGGAGGAGAAGAAGAAGAATACAAGGAAAAGGAGAGAAGCGTGTAAGAAGAGATAAATACAGTAGTTGACTAGGGACAAGAGAGAGAGCAGGAGGTGAAGGCAGAAAATTAGAGGTGATGAGAGGCGAAGACTGAAGAGGCTGAGAGAGGCTGATGAAAATAAATGAGAAAAAAGGATAAAACTGGTCTCCCCCCCCCCCCCCCACCCTACCCCCCCTCTCCTTACTAATATTTCTATTTCTTTATGAACAGACATTCGTATCAGAACAATCTACAAACTGCCCGAGCAGGAAAGGGAGGATTTCACCTGTCGTGAGAGAATAAGGGAGGTGGCTGTCAAAGCGGATCAACACATTCAATTTGCCTCTCAGTGATTTCCTGTCATTACCACACAAAGCCCCGGCTGTTAACCGGCTGTGGCATTAAGGATGAAATCGCACTCTCATTCATTATGTAATGGTATGTTTGAAGAGGCGTTGCGGAGCTCGTCTCGTGTGGCTTTGTCTCCACTTGAAGCCCACATGACAACTTGACTTCCTGCACTCAGTCTGGCACAATGCAGCCTGTCAGGACAGTCTGGCCTGTTACAAGTGAATCATTCAGACTACTTCTTCTTCTGTCTCCTGACCGGGCTTCATTTTCTCAGACTCTTTCCATCCCTGCATCCTCCTCCACCTTCAATCCTTGTCTCCATCTCTTCCTAGTGTCTAACTCGACCACCTCCATTTGGATCTCCATGGGTTCTCATCATCATCAGGCAGACGTGTGAATGGTTAAGTGCAGGAATAAAAGGTGACATGTGATTATGAAGGGTGTCGCGGCGCGTTTAACTAACATGCGGCACAAGAACGGGACAGTTAGGTTTAGGAAAACATCGTGGGTGGGGTTACAGAATGTGAAAGTCCTGTGTTGTTTGACCCATCCACCAACCCAGTGTACCAAAGAGAGACTACTGTATTATTTTAAGAGAAGGTTAAAACTAGAGATGGTCCGATACCGATACCATAGAGTTTATTCACCGATCCGATACCACGTAATAAAGCCCTAAAGAAAATTTACGTTAAATTAGTTTATTTATGTTCTTTTTCCCGTTACAACTGACTGTCAAACTGGATAATAAAATAGTTCTGTGGCGTTCATTGTTTGTGTTCGTTCATTTTTTACAAAAAGTTTAACCTGAGCCAGACCGACGACAAAGATAGAAATAATATCCCATCCATACAGGGATAGTAGTATACAGCTAACAATATGTATTTGTCATGACAACTTGACATTACATTTCTGTGTCCTTATTGAGACAACTTGACAGTAAACAGGATGACATTATGTCAAGTCAAGTGTCAAAGACATCCTCTGGTAATGTCATCCTGGTTAATGTCAAGTTGTCATTACAAAGACATCCCAAACAAATTGAATGTCAACTTGTCATGACCAAGACAACTTCTGGTAATGTCACTTTGATTAATGTCAAGTTGTCCTAATCAAGACAACCCAAACAATGTCAACTTGTCATGACGAAAACCGAATGACACTTAATGACAGAAGTCATAAACGTTCATGACAGTGTCATGTCATAGTTATGGCAGTGTCACGTCACGGTTATGTCGTATAATAATAATATAACATAGCTTTAGTTGTTTTTTGACAGTTTATTGTTAACACGTTACACATTATTCCTTACCTCCATAGCTCTTCAGTTCTTCATTTGGTAAAGATGAACATACTGATGTATGATGTCATATACCGCTGGGTAATGAAATGCTAATTTATCAAACCTCTCCCTAACGTGTGGCGCTGCTGATGTGAACCGCTGCCTGGTGCAGCTTTTCTGCATCCTGCTGAGAAACACTGCCTTGAAAACAACAACCACAGCGGATATTGGTGCACCAGACTCTAACACACTGAAGAACACCTTCCCTACTGCCGTACTGCTCAGGATAACAAATGAACACCTGCAGCCTTCACCTGCTCCTCCTCCTCCTCCTCCCTATAGAATAGAGCTCCTTTGCTGGCAGTCCCATTTTGTGCTCCTGACTTTTCTGGGTCATCTCTCCAACTCAGTGGCCCACCAGAGACCTTTCTCCTCTCGTTCTCCCCTCTTTCTCCTTCCCCCTTTCTCCTCCATAACTCATATCATTGACATCGGCTCCATGCATCTTTCTGCCTCATTTTGGTACTATACATTATTGTAGCTACCCATTGGCAGCACTCCTGCGGGTTGGAATCACACTACTCTACATCTTTTTCTTTAAAAACCATTCGAGATTTACTTTGACTTGGAAACCTATTTGTTTCTGTGTGTGTGTGTGTGTGTGTGTGTGTGTGTGTTTGCTTCGTCTCCCCTTTTGTCCTCCATGGGACTTGACATGAATGAAGACGGGGGGATGGAGCGATGATACAATGAAGGGTAAGGAGGGGGGGATGCAAGAGGAAGGAGAGATAGAAGACAAGGGTAATGAGCAAGGAGGGAAAAAGAGACCTCCTGAGCCATTTTATTTCTCAATTCTTACTTCTTCCCTCCCACTGCTGTTCTTTCACCTCTATCACTCTTCTCTCCTTCCTTTCAGTCGTTCCGTCTCCCCCTTCGTGCATGCTTTATGATTGATGCTTTCTTCTCTTCATTTCTTTCTCTTCATATACTACTTGGTGCTTTCCATCCCTTTACTCTGTCCACCTCTGTGCCAACATCCATCAACTAACTCTGCTTACATTTTCCCTTCATCCTCCCATCTCTCTCTCTCTTTCTACTTGCTTTCCTCCCTCATCCATCTTTCCTTCCTTTCGCTCTTTTTTCATCCGTCCTCTGATTCGTTGAAGGCTAATGTTCCACATCCTCCCACAATGAGCGACATCTCGTTACCTTAGCTGCTGTAATATCAGACGCCTGCTTACACTTCACACACATTTGACACTCTCTGCCATGGAGCTGTTCTCACAGCTTGTGACCAAGCACACATACTGACTGGTCAGTGGCCCTAAGTGTCAGATACCGACGTCACCCTTTAGCGTCTGTATGGAACGCGTTGAGCAGGGCAGCAGCTCGACCACGGCGCTGTAAGATGACGCAGTATGAGGAGCGACAACACAGGACTTTCTTCCAGGAGACCAGGTTTCGTGTTCCATCCATGTGTCGCGTGTCACTTAAACGTACATCTTTTACGTGGTTTTACCTTGCACATTGAAAAATTACGACAAAGGGATACTCAAAGCATTAAAATGTGACGTCAAGGGTCCCTGACTAGTACGTTGTAAAATGACGCCAAATGGATACCGATAGCATTAAAAAGTGATGCCAAGGGTCCTGACCGACCACATTGAAAAGTGACGGCAAAGGGATACCCAGAGCGTTAAAAAGTGACACCAATGGGTCCTGACCAAGCGGTTTTTTAAATTACAATAAAGGGGTAACCGGACCGCTAAAAAGTAATTCCATGGGTCCTAACCAATCCTGTTGAAAAATTACGCTAAAGGGATACCCAGAGCGTTAAAAAGTGACACCAATGGGTCCTGACCAAGCACGTTGTAAAATGACGCCAAAGGGATACCAATAGTGTTAAAAAGTGATGCCAAGGGTTCCTGACCATCATTATACATCAGTATTTGACGAGTTGGGCGTGAGAAAGTGTTGCTGTCATAAGTCACAAAAAGCCAGGACTCTTAGGAGGAAACATTGGCTTCCGCTAAACCTTTAGGACACTCTCTAATTTCTGTATCATGCACACAGATATACTGTATACTCAGAAACAAACATAGCTAAAATGTAAAGCTATAGAGTACTACGTTACCTTTTAACTTACATGTTATCGTAGTTCTAATCCTAACAGGATGCTGTCCTAAATCAGCCATTTAAGAAAGTTAGGGGCCAGAAAAGAATCCTCCCTTTGGAAGATTTTGATTTTTTCTCATCTTCTGAGAACATTTGGTTCCCACATGCAGAGAATTACAGCAGCACTCACACAAAGAAATATAGACTCAATTAGTCTCCCTGAGCAGCAGCAGCAGCCTGTTCTGTTTCTATATTAGAGATTTTTTTTTCTCCATCTGATTAATGGAAAGATCAGAATGAACAAGAAAAAGCCTGAGAGGAAATAAAACTCCTTAAAACACTTACACCATTACTTCTTTAAAATTGCTTTTGGCAATGTTGTACCTTTGCTTGCCCGGAACATTTTCTTCAGTGCACAGTAGTTTTGCATGTCATTATTGGTATAAAGGTCTAAAGTATGGTATCTATAATAAGAAAATGGACTTTAATATATTGTTGTTTTTTTTGTTTATGTCCCCTAAAATGTCATATCTTAACTTTACTGACATATATTTGTGCAAAGTTTGTAGAGGTGTTTTCACATTCGTCTTCTGAAGGGAGAGATGTCCACTAAAATCTGAGATTCAAAGGTACCCGCGGCCGCGGCTAACCTTTATTTCAATCAGGAGAGACTTCGTTTGCAGATATGCAAAAATATTTATTGTACAACTGTATGATATTGAATGTACAAAGTCTTTTGGAGATTGGACTCCATCGAATTAATGTTCTTAAAGGGGTAGGGAATAGGAACATAACCCCCGATGGAGGCCAGACACTGGTGGCGGCGGTGAAGAGACCAGAGACAGGACCGAAGAGGCAACGGAGCGGTCAGCTGGGAGAAACAAAACTACCGGAGGAGGCAGGGGAGGAGGAGGGACGAGCGCTTTGCCTGAAACGACAGCTGACAGCACAAGGAGAGAACAGATTTAAAGCAGAGTTGTAAGGCTGTGATTGGCCCTTGAATCTCGTGGTCGAGTCTGATTGGTTTAACTGACACGTCACTTCTTGAACAGCTGATTTGATTTAAGAATGGAGTAGTGACTGGGGTAATGACGTCTTCCTGAAAGAATTTGCGCTGAGCTTCATTTGGCACTTAACAGATTCGAAAGCCAATCGCTGTCTAAGATGCAAAAGCCAGAAAAGATACCTGAAACCCCCTGTGCACAGCACACCGTCATCATAGCTGTCAGCCACTGCCAGTTACAAGCTAACAGGCTAACATGCAACATAAACTAATAAAAGATTCTAACTACACTTATTTTTGCTTAATTTACCTTAACTGAACAGCTTCGGAGTCATTGGAATGGTTATATGACTTTTTTCGGGTTGAATGGTGGTCGTCTCGCTTCCCCGTAGCGCCTTGTGAGCGGAAAAAACATCCTTGCAACTAGCGTCAGGAAGTATAGCGTGATATCAGGTCTCGCGATGTAACGAATTGCTTCAAGGCACTGCACACATACGCCCATTCAGGAACCGGCTAACAAGGTGGCGATGGAGTTTTTCACACTATTGTCATGGCTGAGCCGGCAATAAAGAAGCAGAAAGCTAGGAAAGCATCGTCGGAGGAACAGAGAAAGAGGAAACGGCAGACTGACCGAGCGAGGGGTCAGACACAAGTAAACATTGGAACTGCCAAATATCTATTCCGAAGCTGTAGGGGGAGCTCTTTAAAGAAACCTGCGAGCAAAAACGCAAAGAAATGGCCAAAAGTGCATAGCGCCAAGGGGGTAAGCTTCGCTTCAGAACTCGAACCTCCGATGGCGCCATTTTGTTGCTACAAAGCGATCACCTCTTGTTACCATTCCACTGACCGCCATTTTTTTTTTTTACGTCACTTGACTGCGAATAACTTTACATCTGAAGCGTTTAAAGACTCTATTTGTCCATTGTTTATTTCTAAAGAAACACGACAATGTATAAAAGGCTCCATTACCTTGTACATCACGTTATGGCTCCGTAGCAGACGTTTTTGTAAAAATAGGCTAACGATTGTGTCATAACCACGTGACTTACTGTCGCACAGTAGAGGAATTGCCGTATAGTACAGGAGAAGCTTGCAGGCAGTTTCGACTTACATTAGCTGTTTAGGTTTAATTACTAATGTTAACTAGCATGTTAGTTAGCAATAATTAGCCTGTGCCTATGTTATCTCCTTACATATACCTACGCTCTCCGTCTCTGTAAGATTGGGAATGATTGAGATTTCTCTTGGCACAGCTACCAGAAGACTTACAACTTTCACTTGCTCACGTAACATTTACATTGTCTCTGTCAGTTGGAGGCTGCGCAGTAAAGCAAGAGATCACCGGAAAAGTGATTCTAATAGCCTTCACTGGTCTCCGTCCAGAGCAACGGGGTCTATTGGTCCATTATATGTCAATGCATAGCGCCCAGTTAACATTCTGATACCTCTGCTAGTAGCTGATTTCATTGGGACGCCGAAAACTATTAGTGTAGATTGTGGAGCGCCCTGTCTGAACAGCCCAATTGGTTTTAAGATTTATCAGGGCTTCTAGAAAAATGTAGAGTATTTTTGTGATTATTGCGGGCAAAAATCCTTGATTATGCAGCACGTTTTTTAAAAAAATGCGATGGAATATGCAGGATATTTTGCAAAAACTATGGTTTGATGAAAAAGACAAAAAAAGTGATTTGCCCAACACCCTGCTTTTCAATGATGTTCACGTCGCATAATTACGTCACTTCATAACGTTCCCTAGGCAACAGGGGAAAATGGCTGTGCTTGTGTGAAGTAAACGCAACATTTTTCAATGTTTCATCTTTCTGCTAAGATATATGGGACTTTTTTTGCAACGAAAATGCGGGGATTATGAAATCATGCAAGCCCCGCATATTTTGTGTGGAAATTGGCAATTTATGCGGCGAAAGTGCGTCGTATTTGAAAAAATGCGGCCCTGCATCAATATGCGGACTTTGGCTGATTATGCATTGAATTATGCGATCGCATAATCCCGTTTTTCTGGAGGGACTGATTTATTTATTAGGACCATGCATTTTAATCAACATTTCTGTAAATGTGCCAGTGTTAGCCAGTTGGCTAATTTATTTAACTATAGTCCTAGTTATCTAGAATGCAGGTCTTTATTATTATTTAAAAGAAAACGGGCAGCGCTTCGGGCCACTTCTGCCTCCTGTCTGAACCCAGTCTGAAGTTTTTTCTTTTTATGTGGGAAAACCATGTTTAACTAAATATTAATCCTAGCAGATACTTTAAAATGTGTCCGGAGTGGGAATTCAATTAGGCCTGTATAGGAAAAAAATTTAATCTGCAGTGATGTACATACAGTACAGGCCAAAAGTTTGGACACACCTTCTCATTCAATGTGTTTCTTTATTTTCATGACTATTTACATCGTAGATTCTCACTGAAGGCATCAAAACTATGAATGAACACATATGGAATTATGTACTTAACAAAAAAGTGTGAAATAACTGAAAGGGTGGCTACTTTGAAGAATCTAAAATATAAGACATGTTTTCAGTTATTTCACACTTTTTTGTTAAGTACATAATTCCATATGTGTTCATTCATAGTTTTGATGCCTTCAGTGAGAATCTACAATGTAAATAGTCATGAAAATAAAAAGTAAACGCATTGAATGAGAAGGTGTGTCCAAACTTTTGGCCTGTACTGTACAACAAGAGTCCACAAGCACGGGAGATTAACCTGTGTCAGCTGTCTCATATGAATAGGTCAAAAACTGCGTCATATCATATGTGCCTCTGCTAAGGGAGCATAAGTAACATTTTCAATGCAGTACTTGTATTGGAGTAAAATCAAACTCTAGTATCAGTGTTCTCTCTTATAGTGTACTTGTACAGTGTACTTATTCCACCATTGACTATGTAAAACAGAGATGGCAAACGCTTATTTTTAGAGTTGCAACCATACAGGAAGAGATTCATCGCAGAAGTGGACAGCCATTGTCAAGAACACTTCTGGGAAATGTACAACGAGAACATCTGAGGGACAGTGAGTACCTTCTGGAATGCGCTACAATACTGTAAACATTATGACTTTTAGGGGAATTTCTCCTTTAAGACAAATGGATGTTGGATGTTGCTTTATGTCAGTCGATGAGTGGCTGAGTGAACATTTGATTTTTCATATTTAACAGAATCAGCTCAGCTGTCAGTCTGTCACCAAGAGCAGTGAAATCTGACACCTGAGCTGCTAGATTACACATACATAAGGGTGTGTGTGTGTGTGTGTGTGTGTGTGTGTGTGTGTGTGTGTGTGTGTGTGTGTGTGTGTGTGTTTTGTTGCTGATCATCTGAGGAGACGAGAGAAAAGAAAGGAACAACACCAAACTGTAATTCAGGTCAGAGAGAGAGGTGTAGGTTATGTTATCATGTTGCATCTGTCACTTATACTCATGTTTAAATCAAATCTGTCTTTTACTTTCACTCAGATGATCAGATTGTAGAAGATTTAGTGAATTTAGCTGAACAAATAAATTATTAGGAACTGGAGGCCAAAAACATGACCCAAACACCTTCCACACTGTAGACTTGCGCCATCAGGCAGAGAACTAGACCAGCCCACCACAACCAATCATGTGGGCCAATCATGTGATCTCTCTCTCCTCTCTGTGGGCCGGTCAGCCAAAGACCAAGGATATGAATGGCCAGCGTTCACATAAAAGACACACAAGTGGGCCAATCATATGATCTCTCTTCTCTCTGTGGGTCGATCAGAAAAAAAAAAAAAAAAAGCTTCCGACCGTGCAGCACATGCAGCCCCCACAAATATGCCGGCCCAGCAGGAAATCTCCCGCTACTCCCGATGGCCAATCCATGCATGCAACGCACTGTTTGGTCCAATTAAATAAAATAAAGTGCATACTCCTAGTCCAGACAGAGGATGTAAAATCCACCTCATATCATTATGAACCACTGAACAGTGTTTCGGTAAGCCTTTCAACTCATTAATCTATTACTCAAAATGGACTTCCTGCATCATCTTACCTGTAACCTAGAGCATCATGCCCACACCATCACAGCCCATTTTGATTTTCTAACACCAAGATATATAACATAACTATGGTGGGAATGTTAAATGTCCAGGTCTTCAAAATCAGCGGCTAATTCCACATGTAAACAACAGTTCAGGCTGTAGTTCTGTGTTCTACCATCTATTTTTATTACTTCACTTGATGCTCTGCTGCCGTGAGAACAGTCTTCCTTCCTGTCCTGTCAGTGAAATATATTTGAAGTATACTGAACTGAAGTGAGACAGTTAAACAAAGAGAGCGAGGGGATGGGAAAGAAAGGGAGAGTAAAAAAAAAAAAAAGGGTGAGGCAAAGCGATTAAAAGACAATTTAAGGTGGAAAGATAGAGTTAACCTGCAAACAGGATTTATAAACCGCAGGGTGAAAAGGGGGCTGAGAGAGTGAAGTCTTGACAGGGAAACATTGAGACGGAAAAAGGAGAGAATTAACCTGCAATCAGGCCTCTATTTATCTGCAGTCAGCCACAATCAGCAGCCATATTAGCGTTCAATTAGACTGAGAGCCACAAACCACGGCCTGCCGCTCTGCTCTGATTACCTCACACACTACTGCTTTCATGACTCTGCGTGTGTGTGTTTGTGTGTGTGTGTGAGAACCGACAATCCTAAAAGTGTGTAAATGTGCGTCTCTGCATGGGAGGGCCTATATCTGTGAGAGCAAGAGTTCTCATGTAGGTGTACGTTTGTGTTATACCGTATTTCTGCTGTATGGTACGGCTCGACTCGACTCACTTTTTTGATACCCGGGCCCCTTTTCAGACAGGGGGCGTGGCTGGCTTCTCCAGGCAGCAGACATGGCACGCCTGCTTCCACTCACATCATCAACCTGCTCCATTGAATACAAAAAAAGTAGAGTAGAGTCAAGACGAGTCGTACCATGCTGTGGGAAGACAGAATGAGTAAGAGCCTGAGCACACGACGCATGAGTGTGTATGTGTGTGTGTTGGTGTGTGAAGGAGGAACAGGGCGTTGGCAGTTTGAAATCTGTTCGAAAGTGTAAAAAGAAGAAGTAAAAAAAAAAAGGTGATGTTCCCAGCATGCCGCGCTTCATCCGGCTGTTTCTTGATTAGTGTCAGCGAACACACATACCTTGGAAGCAAGCGACAGCGTGAATTAGCTTTGGCGAGTTTTTTGTCGTTGTGGGTGTGTGTCCTGTGTGCCCAGACATCATTGGGATCCAATTTTCCAGGACATTTGTTAAATATACACAGTAGATATGCTAGCTGACCTGACACTCCTGTACTCAGAGAAGCACAAACACAGTTAAACCCATCTTACTTACCGTTTTAAGGTGACATGTAAGGTGAGTCTTACAATGAAAATTAAATTACTATCATTGAATATAAATTGAATTAATATCAAGAACCCAGGACGTCCCATTCAATAAGATTAAAGCTGTTTTCTCACATGAACTTGCCCTTTCACACATGTAGCACACAACGGCAGATGTGTGTCAGACGCGTTCTCACTTGGTTTATAGACACAGTCTATATCGACGACGTTCCATTACCGGGATTGCTCCGTTGCCGTCGGAAATTCCGCCGGATTTTATTCTTTTCGGCCGGACTTCCGTCACCTTCCGCTTCCTTTGTGTTGGCGATCTAAACTCTGGTGGATTTCTGAGGACTATGGTTAACTGCTCCTCAGATCTCTGCAGGGTAAATCCAGACAGCTAGCTAGACTATCTGTCCAATCTGAGTTTTCTGTTGCACGACTAAAACAACCTTTGAACGTACACCAATGTTCCACCAAAACAAGTTCCTTCCAGAGGCTATTTTGCAGAGGCGCCGGGGCTCTGCCTGGTGCTTAGCCCATGACTATTGTGATGTGTTTAACGAAATTCTGTGTTATTTCGGGAGATCCTCTATCAACATACAGTATACTTGTGTGGCCGGGTTGGCTCAGTTGGTAGAGCAGGCGCACATATATATATATATATATATATATATATATATATATATATATAGAGGTTTACTCCTCGACGCAGCGGCCATGGGTTTGACTCCGACCTGCGGCCCTTTGCTGCCTCTCTCTCCCCTTTCATGTCTTCATCTGTCCTCTGGAAATAAAGGCCTAAAAATGCCCCAAAAAATAATCTTTAAAAAAAAACATACAGTATACTTGTATCCTTTGCTTCAATTTGTATGTGAAAGACAACCCAGTACTGCAGTTTTCCAGACAGGATTAGTATGACATTAATGTAATATAGCAATAATACCACTCCAGAGCTAAATGAATTACATCATCTGATGCACCCGATTTGAGGAAATACTTGATCCTACCGACAATCTCATCATAGCTAACCAGACATAACCACGCAGGTGTGCACAGGGTCTTTTTTTTTTTTTTTTTTTTTTTTTTTTTTTTTTTTTTTTTTTCTCTTCTCTCTCTCTCTCACACACACACACACACACACACACACACACACACACACACACACACACACACACACCTAAACACCTAAACACCTAAACACAAGACACACACACACACGCCTGAACACAAGACACACGTGTCTGCACACACGTAAACACACTAATCTTTGCCTGATTTTGCTACGATAAAAAGATGATCTGATTGATTCTGAATGGAAATACAATAAAATACGTGCAATTTCTTTAATTTAAATTACATGCGTGACACACGCTATTGAAGGATATATTTGAAAAGAAAATTTGTAAAGACAGACCATTGTGGTCAAGACATTAGAGTCTGCTCAGGTCACTTTGTCTCAGGAGTCATGTTGTTTCATATCTCATCCCTTTCTAAACTGACTTCTACAGGCTGCGATACAAAATAACTAATGGGACCGCAAAAAGTAAGAGATGAACACTGTCTTCAAATGAAGAGGTTTAAGGGCCGCTTGTTATTCAAAAAGATTTCGAGTGACATTTCAGAGGATGAAATCACTTGTAGTTTTGTGTGGCAGACACCACGCAACACCTACAGTATATATTGGACACGCACGAACACACACACACACACACTGAAGGATTTCATTTGGTTAAATGCCAACATTATCAGCTAAGTGGACATCTGCCATTCAGATAAACATCAGTCATATCTATATTGTATCTGTAATGTTACCAGGGCTGCAGCTAGCACATTTCTTTTTCCAATATCATTTAATATGTCTATTATCTTTTCAAATGATAGATTAATAATTGACTCTATGAAATGTCAGAACAGGGGAAAATGGCTGTCACAATTTCCAAGCGCCCAACATGGTGTCCAACCAACAGTCCAAAAAACAAACATATTCATTTTAAATGGCATTAAACAGGGAAAAGCAGCAATTCATTACATTAGGAGGTATGGTTGCTTGATAGATCACTTAGATGATTAAACGAATATCACATCGTTTTGTCTTCCAGACGATAGCTGTTTCAGAAATAAATGTCAGTATCATGTTTTACACATATTGCAAAATGTGTACGGTATACTGTGTCTTAAGTCAAACCACTGGATCAACATTTAGCAATTTAACATGAACAAAAATGGGGATTTTGGATATGAGAAAATCTGCCAACATAAATACTAAACATAAACAATATACAAGCTTTTTGCAGGACCATGCGCATGTTGAAAGGACAGTGAGACTGTCCTCTGACAGATTAACATAACATACTGCCTGACGTGTGGATGGAAACATCAGTTTTCCAGCAGACAGGTGACATATAACACGTGTCCTATGTTTTATGTATGGCTCCATCAATCTCATTGTGGTTTTGTGTGTGTGTGTGTGTGTCACCACTCACCCCCATCATCCTCGTCGAAGGAGTTCATGCAGGGGAAGTAGATGGCGAGGGCCTCGAAGGACGCCGACAGGCTGATGCGGCTCTGCGATCTTTCCATGTAGAGGCCCGCGGTCGGCCCCGGGTCGGCCGGCTTGGCCAAGCGAGGCTGGGCATTCTTCACGCGGAGTACGGCTCGCGGCGTCTTGGATACCTGTCAGCTGCCCCCGACGGCAGATCCACCTCACCCCGGAAAAAGAAGAGTCAAGGCAAGAACCCCGAGACGCTCGCACCGAAGGGAAATCGGCGCAACAACGTACTTGCGGCAAGTGGCAGCAGAAGTAGAAGTCAAAGAAAGACGTCGACGTTTCTCTGTAGCGTCAGGCCAAATGCAAACACATCCTTCTGAAGTGAGAGATCTCTCTGTTGGTTGCTCACTTTTGAGGATGTTTGGTGTTCTGATCGATTATATATATATATATATCTTTGTTTATGCTTTTCTTTCCAAATGAACATCTATCTGTGGATGTGCGTGGCCGAGTTGAATCTCTCTATTCCTGTCATTCCTGCTCTAGTTTTTGCGATTCTTGTTTTGCTTCCGTTCTCGGGCAGATGCTGGTGTACATCCTCCTGTTTATGCCCTGTTGTCCTCAGAAGTGCAGGTGATAGTCTGACGGACTTGTTGTTGTCTTGGTTGCGAGTCCTACCTGGTCTTCGCGCTGATAAAAACCTGTTCTTGCTCTTTTTGTTTGACGGCAAAACTCCCTGACCTGTGCTCTCGGCATGTCAACCTCACATCCTCCGCCTGTTTGTGCATTCACAGCTAGGACGCCTGGTCTTCTTCAGATCCCGGCGAAGGATAGAAAGATGGGAGGGGACGCTGGCGGCCGAGGTGATGTTGACGCCCAGCGTGAAACGTGTTGCTCTCTCCGGCTGAATCAAAGCTTTTTTTTTTTTTTTTTGGTTGCCGTATGCTCAGCGTTGCCTTTCCCTCGTGCTTTGAGAGAGCAAAAGCAGTTCTTTTCGCACAGATGAAACTGACTTTCAAAACCCAGGAGACGTCAGCTGCGGGAGCTGTTGCAAATCTGCTTCATTTCCAAGGCTTGGATCAGCCAGGAGAGCATCAGTTGCAGCAACAACTGCAACTGGGGGCAATCTGTTGCTTCTGCTTTGATTTGAACCGCATTCCAATTGATGCTGTGCCCCTAAATGTTCCTGATGTCGTGTTGCTGTCAGCGAGGTTCGCTGTCCTCTTCTTCTCTGACTGTCAAGTCCTGTGTCGCTCCCGTTGCCGTGCCGATGCTCCACTGACTGTCTGCCTCTGAGACGGGAAAGAACAGAGAGAGAGAGTGAGAGCGCGATATGATAAAGGAGAGCAACAGAGAGAGAGAGAGAGAGAGAGAGAGAGAGAGTGAGAGAGAGGCTGTACTGTTTAACAGCTTGTGTCTGACTGGATTCATTCACTGGCGAGCTGCATGGAGAGCGGGGGAAAGGGAGGGGAAAGGAGAGAGAGAGGGAGAGAGCGGAGGGGGAAACAGAGGGGATGGAGAGCAGACTGTTGCTGGCAGCCCAACCAATCAAAATGTGCATGAGGGAATATGGGCGTGGCTTGGGGGACAGTGGAGGCAATGCAGGGCAGGACAAGTTTACAAGGTCTCTCCCTCTATGTATCTATCTATCTATCTCTCTCTCTCTCTCTCTCTCTCTCTCTCTCTCTCTCTCTCTCTCTCTCTCTCTCATTGTGTCTCTTGATATTGGCGGCCGCCAACCTTTTCCAAGCAAAACTCATCAGAAACACATGAATCAAAGCCCAAAGAGGGGTTCAAATGCTGAACGATGCCTTTCTCTATATTTCTTTAAAACACAACATTTCACCGCAGCTTTGACTATGGTTACATTTTGTCAGGGTGAAACTAAAACGCAAAAGTGAAAGAAGAAGCACCACTGAAACATCCATTCACTCCACACCTCTATTGACCTCCTTAACTCCATCACAGCAGGCAAAAAGACTTGTCTTTACCAGCTCTACAAGCTAACAGTGAGACCAGAAATCTCATAGTAAATCCTGGGGCGCTGGATCAATCATTAAAGATTCAGTTCATGAGTTCACAAAGAGCAGGAGATCTGTGTGACAGTTGCCTGTGGATGTTACACTTCACAAGGGAAATGGGACATCTGTGGAGATTTAGGATTAAGTGTTGTCTTACCTTTTAATGGGACAGTTCACCTTAAAATCAAAAATACTTTCCTCTTACCTGTAGTGCTATTTGTCAAACTAGATTGTTTAGGTGTGAGTTGCCCAGTGTTGGAGTTATCGGCCGTTGAGATGTCAGCCTTCTCTCTAACGTAATGGAACTTGATAGATCTCGGCTTGTGGTGCTCAAAGCGCCCAAAAAGAAATACATTTGAAAAACCCAACAGCAATGTCTCTTTCCAGAAACTACGACCCGGTTACTCAAGATATTCCACAGACCTGGTTGTGAGCAGTTTCACGAAGGAACTATTTTCTTTTCTTATAACCATCAGGAATGTCTGCACAGGGTTTGACTGACTGGCAATAGCCTCGTTCGAGATGAGCCGGGTCTGCGCAGAATCGATCACCGGCGATCGCCGCCCAATGCATGCCGGTTAGATTTGTGTCCGACTTGATCCCGACTTGATCCCGTAATGCACACGTGGGCAACGATAACCTCACGAGACCAAGGCGGCCGCAGTTCTGAGACGCAGGCAGCGCAGTTGCTTTTCACCGACTGCAACACCCCAGGCGGACCCAGGGCACGCTGGGAAACGCCGGCCTCTCAGCTGATCTAACAGCTGATTGGTTCAGAATCGACTCAACATGGTGACGTTTTAAATATACTTTTTATTGATTTTGAATTGGAGGGATTTTAACTGCTATTTGTCTGATTTAGTTTTTATTCTGTACAGAACACCTGTTGTGTGGCTGGTAGTTACGTTTAGAAGTCAGAGAGACTAAATCCGTTAAGATTACGGATCATCTACGGTTGTTAATTAAAATCAGCCAAAGATCGCATGTAGAGCATTTTGACAGCAACTCTGTCATAATAAAAACAACTGGAGACTGTGTAGGAGCTGATATATGGGTCTGATAACATTTTATTAAATCAGAATCGGGCCACAGTGTTTCTGTCACTTCCTGTTCAGCCTGAAGGCTGCTGGAATCGGCTGGAAACTGTCCGACTTGACACCGGATTTTTGTCATCGCTCCCAGCTGCTCCCGCCTGCTCTCGTCCACTTTACAGGCGAGGCGCAGTTCATCTCGAACGAGCCTATTGCCAACAACGGTTTGGTTACGTTTAGGCACAGAACTACTTGGTTAGGTCTAAGCAACAGAACTACTTATTTAAGTTTAGAAAAAGATTGTGGTTTGGGTAAAAATCTGTACATTTGCTATGCTACTTCACTTCTGGTTATGCACGTGACGCAGCTCCGGTTGTTCTGTAAAGTAAAAAAAAAATAAAAACTTTTTTTACTTTCATTTTCATTTTCTCCTGGGTGAATGCCCTGTGTTTGTTCGACCCATCCACCGCCCTACCTCCTGACACGGAATTTGGCACTCAAACTTAAACTTCCTGCTTTGCTCCGTTATAATTACAGCCACTAAACGTTTGCGCTGCCTATAGCAATAAAACATACTGTAAATATGGGTCATAATTGCTGCTCATACAAGCAGTTTTTTTCGGGGGACGACAGTCTCGACCTTGCCATCCACAGAGCCATGACGCTACCGTGGCCAAAAATGGTCGATGAAGTGTATCAGGATTTACTTTGCACTGAAACCAGCAAAACCAAAATCAGTGTTTGCATGACGACGGGTTAAAAGTTGCTTCCGAAACAATTTATTGATTCTACAATATTTAGCTTTAAATGAAAAGGAGAATCTGTCTGGCACACTGAAATATCCAAGATCTCAAGTGTTTTATTAGTGCAACGCTTCGACCTTAGTTTTATCGGGACGATCTGCTTGCTCTGTCACTGTTTTGTTACGGGGCGGCAGTCTCTCCCAGTTCCTATAGTGTGTTTTCCCCTGTCCCCTGTGTGCCTGTCTGTGTTGCCCTGCCTGTGCATGTAGGTCAGGGGGCGTGGTCACCCAATCAGGGGTGGCTCTGCCACTCATCCAGCGCAGCTGCCGCCAATCATTTTCTCACCTAAAAAGTACAAAAGCCCAGGTTGAACCCACCATCTTCACCAGATCATTCTGTCTACCTGTGTGCTAACTTGGCCAGAACGTTCCAGTCTAAGTCAAGTTTCCACTCTTCTTCTGCTCAGACCATACTCCTCTTCGCCTCAGACCTTCTGCGTTATACACCTCACGACGGTGGCCTGCACTACTAGTGTTTGCTCTGATTCCTGCTCTCCTCTGTTCTGTCCCCATGCCATCTGTTGAAGATCTATACCCCGTTCACACGTACATGGTTATTTTGAAAAACGGAGACATTTCCCTTCGTTTGTGCCCTTCGTTTACACGCAAACGGAGAATTCGCCTCTGAAAACGATTCTTTCTAAAAACTCCGGCCAGAGTGGAGATTTGGGAAAACTTCGTTTGCATGTAAACTGAGACAAACGGAGGTTTAGGCAGCCGAGGAAGAGAAGAGAGAGGAAGCGATTTGGTTCTGTTGTTGCTATTTTCCAGATTCTGATTGGTTAACGTGGGCTTGAGCTTCTCGTTACACTGCCACCTACAGGTTTGGCATGCTCTTGACGGCATATATCCACGGGTACGTGTAAACGAACACTTTTCTGAAAACTGACAGCAGTGCACAATTAAAAAGTTATTTATGAAAACAGAGAGGTTAAAATGTACGTTTATGAAAATAGCTGGCCAAGTGTAAACGTAGCACTAGATCTTCAACAGGGGTCCTCAGAGTTACTGCAGGGGGGGCACCAAATTATTGTTATATAAGGTTTTTCATAAATAAAAATGTCTTAACAAGACTCCAACATATTATTAGCAAATATTTGTAAGAACTCCCACTGATGATAGGCTTACTGGCCTATACTGTATCCACAGATAGTTAATCCTGAGGGTTCACTGTGCGACATCTTTACATCTTGATAAATACTATTTAAGTAGGTTGTACATTTATATTTGCCACTTGTATACGTTTGTACATTCTTTCCTTTTGTATTTATACATCTTTATATTTGAATAGTTGTTCTTGTATTCTGTCCTATTTATTATTTCTCTTCTATTCCGTATGTGTGCAGTGTGTCTTATATTTTCCTGCTGTAGCACTGAAATTTCCCAATTTGGGGTCAATCTAATCTAATGTTTAACATTAAAACATGATTTATAAATTCATGCCAACAATTATTTTAATAGCTTAGTATTCTATGCAAAAAAAAAGGTATGTACAGAGGCTTTAGGCTTTATTGTAGGCACAGTTTAATATGCAACTTAATTGTATGCAATATATGAAGTATGATCCATCTCTCTCTTTCAGTTAAAGGGTCCTTGGCTTAAAGAGTATTGGAGTCCCTTGCCTTAAAACTCATCACTGCCTGCCTGCTCTCTGGATCAGTATCAGCCTTGAAGCCATCCAGCTTCAGCCCTGCTACTCTCTGCTCCACATTCAACCATGAGAATTGACTTTTTGCATTAAAGACACCTTAAAACCTGCCTCTCTGAGGCTCATGTTTAATCTGTGTTTAATCTGTGTTTTAGGTCTGAAAGCTGCTCAGAAAATTGCAACCTAACATGTTTAACTTACATTTTAAATACAGATGTTTTGTATATTTATAAGCACACACACACACACACACACACACACACGTGTGTGTGTGTGTGTGTGTGTGTTTATATTTAGTTACAATTAAAATCTAATTTGACTTCGCTGTTCCTGCCTTCTGCCTCTGCTTGCAAAACTTTACAACAATAATCCTGCTTTGTCAGTCGGTTTTGTATTTATTTTTTCCATTAAGCTATGATGCACAATACATCGTCGCAGAAGTGTCCTGCGTCAACATGTACCACTGTCCTCCTCCCTCCACTGTCGACATCCGTTCACTTTTTGTCCGTTCAGCTAATACGTGCCAGAGAAAGCGAGTTTGTCAAAGTCAGAAATATCAGCAGCAAACTGATCCTGTAATTGGTGATAAACAACCTTATCAACCCTGTGCACACACTTATCATAATCTCTTTTGCTCCGGGACAGTAAAACATTTTACCCACGGGCCTGTTTTATATTAGGGCTCAACGATTTAGGGAAAAAAGTTCAGCTAAAGTTCAATATTCACTGTGTAACATATAAAACGTGTCATGGAGCATAGTAACATGAGACACCATCAAAACTGCTCTATATTCTTATGCAGGGATAAGAACATGGATATGAATTGCCAGCAATATCAGTGTTTTTCTTTTAACTAGCATGGAACATTGAACAGTCAAACACAGAACATTTATCATTAAAGCTAAAGTTATAATCATTAAAAAAAAAAACATTCTATTAAAAAATATCAGTTCTTTCCTGTAAATTGAAATTTCTGAAAGGCCTCAGTTCAATAGCAGCATCGACATATTGCACCTTCTACCATCATGGTGAAGGAATAACAAATAAATGATGAATCCACTAAAAAATATGACATTTCTGTAAACAATCTGTGATATGGAACATTGTTTCAGCATTTATCTTAGGAAAAAACAGCAGGCCTGAATATAATAAAAACAGGAATAAAATATGTTAAACCAAATGTTAAGCCAAACATTCAACTAAATATTCACATTCGATTAATCGCGCTCTTGACGATTAGCTGATCGCATTCTGTCAAATTGCAATTTCCATTTGAAAACGATTAATCGTTCAGCCCTATTTTATATGGTGGTTTTCTTATTTGAGGTCCGTGTTCATGTTTGGGTGTTGGACGAAGGGTGGAAAGGGGACTGAGTACCCAGGGCCCTCGTGTGAGGAGGGCCCAAAAAGATGCTAGAATGAATTGCTGTGGAGAATGCCTTTCTACAGGGCCCAGTATTTTGTTGCTACGCCCCTGCATGTTTGTGTAACTTTCAGTCAGCAACCTGTCGATGTTTCATAAAAGGCTCTTTACACTGCGATGCTCCTGTCCTTGTGTGCTCTGCTGAGTGAACTGTGGCCAGTGAAGTGGACTGGTATCCTGTTGACAGCGCCCGGCCGCTCGCTGTGAGCATGCTGTCCAAGCATGCCTTATCACAGGAGCATTGACCTTTTACCACAAGTACCTGCCTCAGTCTCTCTCTCTCTCTCTTTCTCTCTCTGCCTTTTTCGTGTCACCGCCTGTCTCTCTGCCTCCCACCTTTTCCTTCCATCTGCTCCTCTGTCAGAATATCTGTCTTCTGTTTTGCATTTCATCAGAAGTCTTTCTTTACTTACTTTACTTAATTGTCGACCTGGCAGTCCTTCTACACTCCACGAGTTTGATTTGCTGAGTAATTTTTTCTTCAGTTTCCCACAGTCTTGGTTATTTATCTGCCTAAAATATGTTTCTTAACCTTCTCTATATAGTCTACTTGTCTTTCTGTCTCTGTATATCTTAACGGAAATTACATTTCATGGGTTATTTTTCTGCTGCAGCATATACGTGTATCTGTTCTGTAAATCACTTCTCCTTTGAGAACAATTCATATACAAAAATAGGAGAAATTTACATTTTGTAATTTTTGATTTCATGATTGTCCACACTGGAAATAATGTTGCATTGCACTTTTTATGTGCTATCCTCTGGGTTTGACTAAGCATCCAAGAATGTTTTTATGTCTGTTTTTTAGTTACCGAAAAAAAAAAAATCAATCAATCAATCTAGCCTGGCATCACAAGAATAATTCGCAAATGCGTGTCAGTCTGGAATCTGAGTTCTTTCATTCGTAGTCTCGCATTGCCAGACCTTCCTACACAGCACTGTGGAGGAGGGTCTGGCTAGTCCACACAGCATTCTGGGATGGGAGTAAAACATGCTCTGGTTTATTGGCATTTCTTTAAACCAATCACAATCGTCTTGGGCGTTGCAAAGCGTGGTGCCTCTGCAAAGTAGCCTCAGGAAGGATCTTGTTTTGGTGGAACGTGTGTACGTTCGAAAGTTCTTTTAGTCGTGCAACAGAAAACTCCGATTGGACAGATAGTCTAGCTAGCTGTCTGGATTTACCCTGCAGAGATCTGCGGAGAAGTTTACCATAGTTCTGTCAGGTCCATTAAGTCAAGAACACACATGACAATAAAAATGATTTAGGAAATTTCTATTGAATAATTGCATTTCAGCTAATAAATTCAGAATAAAATTTTTGGCGGTATGGCTCTGTTCAGGGAGTCATCTGACCTTTCATGAGCACCATGAAATAGCAGAGAGTCAGAGGACAGCAGCAGCATTAGGGAACGCTCACACAGTTTAGGACTGTGTGAGCTGAACTATTCCCCCATATGAACAGAGCAGCAACGATGACATAGAAGCAAATGCCACGTTATACACGACAAGGAGGAGCTGGGGAGGTGGCGGGCGGCAGAGAAGCGAGCAGCAAGCAGGTAGGAGCAAACTGAATCTGCTTTAAATAGGGCGCCCTGTTTGAGTGTAGCCATTAAGCAGCGAGGGATGTTGATCAGCTGATGCGCTACTCCAGATCAGCTGATGCAGCTCAGCTGGAGCAGATCAGCTGATGGACCGTGTTGTTGGCCAATAGCGTTAGCAGCGTCTTGACTACCTGGCCTGCCAGAACTGACGCTGACGCTCAATTCCTCATGAATCCACCGGAGTTTGATTTCAACTTTGTGTTGAAATTCTCAAGCAAGTTGGGACGCTGCTTGGTCCGTTTTATAAGCAGGAAAACAAATGGCTGCCTGGTCACAAACTTTCTCAAATTACAGCTTAACAGTAAATTAAACTGTATTGTATGTAGCTGCCAAAGCTGATTCATCTGGTCAGGCTAGGTGCCCCAGGCATTTGCATTAATTCATTGAATACTGAATAGATGAATAACTTGTTTCCATTAAAATCCAATTGCTTCCTATTTGCATAAGGGGGTAACGTCAGTGTTCTATCATAGGCAGGCAGACGGTCACACTGACTTACAGCCAGACAGCAGCAGCCTGAAGCACAAGAACCACTGACTCTTAAGTCTCCTTGTTATCCGACGGTTGGTATCCTATCATCTACTGGCTTGACATCTTTGAGTTGATTCTGAAAGCAGTCACAAGCGGAGAACAAAGCGACACCAGGCAGGGTTCAGTTTACTGTGTTCTAAGAAGTCTAATTAGGCTATATTTGCATTGCTACGTTTTGAGCCAAAAACAAACTCCCTGCATACAAGTGTTTTTAGGTCTGGTTAATTTTTTTGAATCGCATTAATCACATGCCGCCATTTATTAATTTATTTTCACTTCACTCGGCTTCGCGTCGTGCCTAACAGGCTACTATTTTGACCCTTTGCTGCACCTTTACTTATCATCAAGCTGCCATACTTCCTCTTAACACATCCTACTGCTGCTGGCTGCAGGCATGATGGAGAAATGCAGCAGCAACACAATTCTGAATGGCGCGTTTTACAGTGCCTTGCGAAAGTATTCGGCCCCCTTGAACGTTTCGACCTTTTGCCACATTTCAGGCCTCAAACATAAAGATATAAAACTGTAATTTTTTGTGAAGAATCAACAACAAGTGGGTCCCAATTATGAAGTGGAACGAAATTCATTGGCTATTTCAAACTTTTTTAACAAATAAAAAACTGAAAAAGTGGGCGTGCAAAATTATTCAGCCCCTTTACTTTCAGTGCAGCAAACTCTCTCCAGAAGTTCAGTGAGGATCTCTGAATGATCCAATGTTGACCTAAATGACTAACGATGATAAATAGAATCCAGCTGTGTGTAATCAAGTCTCCGTATAAATGCACCTGCTCTGTGATAGTCTCAGAGGTCCGTGTAAAGCGCAGAGAGCATCATGAAGAACAAGGAACACACCAGGCAGGTCCGAGATACTGTTGTGGAGAAGTTTAAAGCCGGATTTGGATACAAAAAGATTTCCCAAGCTTTAAACATCCCAAGGAGCACTGTGCAAGCGATAATATTGAAATGGAAGGAGTATCAGACCACTACAAATCTACGAAGACCCGGCCGTCCCTCTAAACTTTCAGCTCATACAATGAGAAGACTGATCAGAGATGCAGCCAAGAGGCCCATGATCACTCTGGATGAACTGCAGAGATCTACAGCTGAGGTGGGAGACTCTGTCCATAGGACAACAATCAGTCGTATACTGCACAAATCTGGCCTTTATGGAAGAGTGGCAAGAAGAAAGCCATTTCTTAAAGATATCCATAAAAGTGTCGTTTAAAGTTTGCCAAAAGCCACCTGGGAGACACACCAAACATGTGGAAGAAGGTGCTGTGGTCAGATGAAACCAAAATCGAACTTTTTGGCAACAATGCAAAACGTTATGTTTGGCGTAAAAGCAACACAGCTCATCACCCTGAACACACCATCCCCACTGTCAAACATGGTGGTGGCAGCATCATGGTTTGGGCCTGCTTTTCTTCAGCAGGGACAGGGAAGATGGTTAAAATTGATGGGAAGATGGATGGAGCCAAATACAGGACCATTCTGGAAGAAAACCTGATGGAGTCTGCAAAAGACCTGAGACTGGGACGGAGATTTGTCTTCCAACAAGACAATGATCCAAAACATAAAGCAAAATCTACAATGGAATGGTTCACAAATAAACATATCCAGGTGTTAGAATGGCCAAGTCAAAGTCCAGACCTGAATCCAATCGAGAATCTGTGGAAAGAACTGAAAACTGCTGTTCACAAACGCTCTCCATCCAACCTCACTGAGCTCGAGCTGTTTTGCAAGGAGGAATGGGCAAAAATGTCAGTCTTTCGATGTGCAAAACTGATAGAGACATACCCCAAGCGACTTACAGCTGTAATCGCAGCAAAAGGTGGCGCTACAAAGTATTGACTTAAGGGGGCTGAATAATTTTGCACGCCCAATATTTCAGTTTTTTATTTGTTTAAAAGGTTTGAAATATCCAATAAATTTCGTTCCACTTCATGATTGTGTCCCACTTGTTGTTGATTCTTCACAAAAAATTACAGTTTTATATCTTTATGTTTGAGGCCTGAAATATGGCAAAAGGTCGAAAAGTTCAAGGGGGCCGAATACTTTCGCAAGGCACTGTATTTTCCAAAACTCCCGGACGGGTCGAAAGCCATATGCACATTGTGTAAAGCCGAATTAAAATATCACCGAAGCACGTCAAGCTTGAGCTATCACCTACGAGCTAAGCATAGTACAGTTAACGTGACTCAGGTTGATGCTAGCGGGCTCAGGCAAAGCACTATTTTGGAGAGTGCTACTTGCCGACCTGTGGATGAAACCAAATCCAAAAAAATTACTACCGCTCTTGCAAAACGGGTGGCAACTAACTGCAGAGCTGTCAGCATCGTAGAAGTCTTGGGTTTTAAAGACTACGGTTGGCATGTTCTGACCACTAGCGGCGCCAGGATTTTGATTGTAGGTGGACCTCCAGAAAACAGGATGGGCCAGTTAAAATAAGCCCAAAAAAAACGGGTTCCTCCTGCATACAGACAGCCAGACACTAACGTTAACGTTAGCCTAACCGTTGCCTTGCTGGTGTGAGGGGGTGGCTAAGGGAGGACTTGATGGGGAGAGGGCGGCAGGATGGTAACTCGTCACTTGTAACTGCATTACTTAAAATGTCAGGAGTTTCCTCCTCCTGCTCCTCGGAGCGTTTCTTGCTGATTTTAAATGAAAACAAGCTGCTTTGCTTTGCGTTTCAAATTAGCTAATAGCTACCGTCTGTGGCTGTCTCATTGACAATAAATAATAAACAAATACAAATCTTAAAATCAAGTTCATACAGTCACGTTCTTTGCATTCTTTGATTCCCAATCAAGATGCACTGGTAAGAATTGCTTTTCATTGTTAATATGTACTTAAAAATAGTTCTGAAATGCAAAATAATAGAATTTGAATCATGTGATAAAACATGCGATTAATCGTGATTAACTATAGAAACTATAGAAAAATATATCGTTTGACAGCCCTAGTTTTTACAGAATGAAATGTAACTGATTCACAACACAAACAACATGTCTTGTTGTTGAATGGTCAAACATTCACCAGGGAAACGTGCACTACTAATGTCAAACGTCTGCTGGCTGCTCAGCTGCAGCCCATTAAACAGCACGTATACTAGAGGATGGATACACGGTCGGGTACCGCCGGTACCCAACGGGCCAGGCCGGGTTTGGACAGATATTTAGAAATGATGTTCGGGTTCGGGTCGGGCTCGGTCACATCAGCGTGATAAGGCATTGAACATTTTAAATTTAAAACAGCTTATTATGTAGGTGCGCGCCTGTGTTAACGTGCGCTTGTTGCCCCGTGTGCGCTGATGCGCTCATCTGTTGACATTTACGAATGCCTTCCTACAGTTGCTTAATAAAAGCGGGCTTTCCACACAAACAAACGTACATGTGTCATTAGTATGACAAAAATACGAGATTTTAACTGTGTTGGGCTCGGGTCGGGCTCGGGCCGGGTTCGGTTACTGCTCTGTCGGAACGGGCCGGGCTCGTACAGAAAAATGCGGCCCATCCGCACTCTAATATAAACTCACCTACAGATTTTTCACTTTGGTCCGTTTAGATGCTGTGGTGGTCTTTCTGTACTTCTATTCTGATAATACGCTGTCTGCACATGGCTTGGAAGTTTGTCTCCTGATCTCTCCTTCTCCTGCCAGAGCTCAGTCTGCCGGCTGAGAGCTGAATGAGCAGTTCTGATATTTCCCCAAATACCTTTTTCTTTTCTTCCTTTTAATGATAAATCATTTATTAACAATACATATATTTTGGGGAAAATAATGCCATATTCTGTGTCGCAATTTACTGCATTCATTAATTTATTCTAAAGCTACAGTGCGCAACTATTTTATATTAATGAACATCTGTTACGTTCAAGCCATTGCTAAATGAGTTGCTACAAAGCTAATTAAGACAGCTCCACACAACTCTCTCTGTAGTTCTCAGTACGGCTATGTTCACTTAATGGCGTAGTCCGGCGACATTCACGCGCAGCAGCTCGAGTGAGGCGTTTTACGTAACTGCTGAGAAAGAACAACAGCAGCGTTCAGCTTAGCAGACAAAGAGGACATTACAAGATGATGAAGAGTCCATCATGTTTTTTGAATCCTCCGTGTCCTCCTTGATTTGACGGGTAGAACGCTATTAGCAACTGTGTGGAGGAGGGGTGGGGTGGGGACCACCGAAGGCTTGCATCATGTGGATGAGCAGACAGTGTTGTTGTCATTACTTAGAATTCCTCATGGGGGAGACAGAAACTAACGTCTACTAACGCACTAAGGGCCACACTAAGGGAGCTGTCCGAGATGCGGCAAAGTAATAAATGCCCGTCTTGACCGGGTGGCGATGTTGCTGCGGCCTCTCGGGTGCATCTCCTCAAGTCTGGAGCCATGGAGCGTGGGCCTCCAAACGCACCACTTGCTCCTGTTGTGCCCCTTCCCCCTCCCCTACTCCATCTCCGTCCACCCACTCCACCAGGAGCACATCGCACATTGCCACTCCCGGACCAGATTCCGCCGGAGTGTCCAATCCCACCGTAGTTCAACATCACGTCTCCTTAAGTCCTCTAATATTTCCTCATTTATGTCATCAACACATCCACGAGTCATGGAAATGTTGTGTAAAACACAACAAGCCACAAAGAATGCTGCGACTTTTTGAGGACTGTACTGTAAAGTGCCTACTGATCTATCCAAACACCTGAAGCGCATTTTCAGTAAAATCTTTCTTTGTAATTATGTATGGTTTTCAAAAATGGGAACTGCTGTAGATGAGAGAAGTGTATGCGCGTTGTGCATACGCTACATTATGGCCAAGCATTCGTCCATAAAATAGCATCTGAATAACGCGCTACTGACTTTAGACTAGCGCCACTGACTTTAGACCAGGTTTTTCCTGGTCAGTGGCAGAATTGTTTTCTGAAACTGCAAAGTAGCACCAGGGAACGTTTGCGGAACACCCCGGGAGCGCAAATACATTCCCTAATTTACCGACGTGCGTCTGTGGAGGGAAAAGTCCACTGTGCGTCGGGTGCAAAATAGGAATGATACATGCGTCGGTGTACAAAGGCAATTGCGCTGAGTGCAAGATAGGGCCCTATGGCTTTAAAATGTATAAAATCTTCTTCTGGGGGACCCTGCCCTCGGACCCCCTCTTAGAGGGTCTGTGATCCACACACCACTATCTCACTAAATCCTGTGGGAAAGACAGGACATTTATCAGATTTCGTGCAACTGTTCATGTTTTTTTTCTTTATTTCTGCTCCTTTAGAGCGCTATAATTAAAGGTGCAGTAAGTGATGTTAATCCAATACACTTGTTATGAAATTAAGTGAATATCTCCTAACGGTCACCTAGTTCTCTGTTTTCTGTGTGGGCTGAAAAAAATTTATAATCCGATGTTAATACACACCCCTGGCTGTGAAAATGCAAAACAAACAGAATGGAGCGCACAAGCCAAACAACACTATTCCTGATTCTCACTCCCAACTTGCAAAATATCTATGCTTGGTCGGTGTGTCTCAGCGTCAGATACCGATGCAAAAATCACCCTTCACCGGGCAGAGCAGCAGCTCAACCGCAGCGCTGTAAAATGAAGTAGTATTAAGAGCGACAACGGTAGTGAGTAGTATGAAAGACCGTAAATCCGCGTAAGGTGGTTGTTTGGGGGGGTAGATGGGTCAAGCAACACACAGGACTTTCACCCAGGAGACCGGGGTTGGTGTCCCGTTCTTGTCCCGCGTCTCAATGAACGGTATATTCCCCACCCATGAGCTTTACCTAAACCTGTCTCGTTCGTGTGCCGCATGTCAGTTTAAATGTACGTCCTGAGCCAGAGCTTAAAAAAGTGACGCCAAGAGTCCCTACAAAGCGTGTCTAAATATTCAAGCCAAAAGGAATACTTGGAATTGATGGTGGAGGTAAATATTCATGAAAAAGGACAAGTTTGTGAACGGGCAACACAGATTTTGATAACGAACAACTAAACACGTTACACACTGGCAAAGTTGCTAAAGCCACTTAGTCTATATCGATGACGTTTCATTTCCGGAATTGATCAGGTGCTGCCCCGGAAATTGCGCTGGATCTCCCTCATTCACCTTGCGCTTTCTTTGTGTTGGAATTTTAAACTCAGGTCAATTCATGAGGGCTACGGTTAACTGCTCCTCAGATCTCTGCAGGGTAAATCCAGACAGCTAGCTAGACTATCTGTCCAATCTGAGTTTTCTGTTGCAACGACTAAAACAACCTGCGAACGTACACACGTTCCACCAAAACAAGTTCCTTCCTGAGCCTGTTTTGCAGAGGCCCCGCTGCTGCGTCCAGCGCTTAGCACCGCCCAAGACGATTGTGATTGGTTTAAAGAAATGCCAACAAACCAGACCACGTTTTTCTCCCATCCCGGGAATGCTGTGTGGACTAGCCAGACCCTCCTCCGCAGCGCTGTGGAGGAAGGTCTGACAATGCGAGACTACAAATCACTTACAGCCAGATATAGAACTGAACCTTGACCTGGACAGTGTGATCAGGACATAAAGGTCACGTCCATGCTGCCTGCCGGCTTGGCTGCCTGGCCTGCCCAAACCGGGGCGTTGCCAAGGCACTGCAAAAACAAAAAAAAAAAAAAAAAAAAAAAAAAAAAAAAAAAAACTTAAGGCAGGAAAAAAAAAAAAAGTATATTTAAAGTGACGCGCTGTAAGACAAAAACACCTGATGGAATAAGATGGAAACAGAGACACAGATAGGAGAGGAGAGATGAAAACATAACAGGGAGGGATCTCACCAGTGTTCAAATCAGGGGATTTTTGAAATCGTTCCAACTCTAAGCTCACACGCACGCACACACACGTACACACATCCATGTAGTCCACTGAGATTATGCAATAGAATGTGTGTTATTCCATCATAATCCTGCCTCGCTGGGTATTAACATTGAAACTTTTATGAGTAGAGTAGAGCAGTTCGAAAGGGTTCTCTCATTCTCCTCATCTTCTTCCTCACCTTGCTGTTATTTATCTCTCACACAAACACACACAGACACAAACACCCTCATATCCTTTTCTTTTCTTTATGCATCTGCATGTTTTCTATGTTAATTTTTGGCACCTGATTTTGATATTGAAATGTGATGTAATGCCATTCCCTCACAGTATATTGATTCAATACCCAACATTAATCTGCCCCAGTGACCCTGATGAGGAATAACTACAGAAAAATAGGGAAAGGTTCCCTGAAAAAGGAACATTGGGACGTTTCTTTGGAGTGGCCCAGATCAGCCTCACGGGACGCCTCCATGTCTATCTATTGCAGATTATTATTGAGATAATATAACAATTTTTCACACATCTTTCAGTATCCTACTACAACTGATTATTAAATGCTTTCATTTATCTGAAGACCTGTGGACCGTGTACACTGGCTGAGTGTGACACACACACACACACACATGCACTCAAGCACACACACACACACACACACACACACACACACACACACACACACACACACACACACACACACAATGACGTCAGTCTGTCAGTCTTGCTGTGTCTCTGGGGCCCATCCCGGAAGAGACAGAAGGCTGAACAGCCAGAGGTAAAGACCTCCACTGAGCTGTGTGTGTGTTGTGTGTGTGTGTGTGTGTGTGTGTGTGATAACAAGAATGCATGTGTGTGACACAAGGAAGATGTATTCATGCTCCCCTTTCTGTGACACCATGCTTTTCTGTGTGTGTGTGTGCGTGCGTGCGTGTGTGTGTATTCATGTGCAGGCATATAGAAGGGACAGATAAAGGTTATATAACCATGTCATGATTGATCACTAGGTAGCCCTGTACTGTGTGTGTGACTGTGTGTGTGTGTGTGTGTGTGTGTGTGTGTGTGTGTGTGTGTGTGTGTGTGTGTGTGTGTGTTCGTGTGTGTACCTGTCATAGTAAACTCAGTCAAATCTCTCCTCCCTACAAAACCTGGTGCCTACATTACCCGCAATACAACTCGACCACCAACAGTTTGGGTTGTGCAAGTAGTGGCTAATGTAGCAAGCAGGAACTTACTTCTCCACATGTGCGCTATTATATAATCATGATCACAAGCAAATATTAACACACACACACACAAACACAGAAATGAGAGCAAACAAACCACCAAGAAAAGAGAAATGTGATTGTGTTTTGAGAAACTGTAAATTGTGTTATCTGTGTGTGTGTGTGTGTGTGTGTGTGTGTGTGTGTTTATGTGTGTGTGTGTGTGTGTGTGTGTGTGTGTGTGTGTGTGTGTGTGTGTGTGTGTGGTCGCGCAGATATAGAGGTGACATTGATTTGTCTTGGAGGATGAGGCGGTCCTTCCCACGTGGCTCGCTATCTTTATTTCTCAAACCTGCGACCTCGTCCTCTCCTCCTTTTCTCCTTTCCTCCCTCCGTGTTGTTGGTCTCCGCCAACCTGTCTCCTTCTCCCAACTCAGACCTTCCATCTCCCTCCTTACCGCTCCATTTGTCACCTCTCTCCTCCCCATCGCTCTCCTGTCACTCTGTCCTTCTTTCTTCTAATCTCTAATCACAATGAAGAGGGATGTGTTTAATCTCACTGAAACCCAAGATGAGTCATTTGAGCTTGAGTCCTAATAAAGCAGCTCTTTGCCAGTGTGATGTATTTCCTGTTGAAACAGGAGATCGAGGCGGGACATGGCAGCAGCAGGAGTGTAAATCAATTGTTTCAGTTAGGCGGAGGAAGGCGGTTTATTTACTGGGAGAGGCGAAGGGATGGGATTGATTAGAAATGTGTAATTATTTTATTGATTTAGTTTCAGTGAAGGGAAAGAAATGGGTTTGTCATGGTGATTTTGTTTTATTGTAACTACTGATAATTTGACAATTTGCATAGCTCCCTTAACGCTAGCAGCTTGGCTGTCAGACGCTTTTGGAACCGAAATTTTGCACCGAAAGATAAATAATTTTTCAATACTCATAGGATTGGAGTATTTTTTATTTTTTCGGTGCCATAAAAGTATCGACGTTCGGTACCCAGCCCTAAAACAGGGTAAACATTAAACCTGCTAAACATCAGCGTGTTAGTATTATTATTGTGAGCATATTAGCATACTGACGTTAGCATAGTCTGAATCAACGGACCTGCATTGCTGGAATAAAGCCTGACATCTGGCGTGTCTCTCGCTGCGACCACAACCGAAGCACAGTGAGAGGACGTAGAACAAAGAAGTCGGTGTAGGGAGGATAAAAAAATAAAAAAGCGTCAAAGTCTGCCTAGGGAGGAAGTCGGGGTGGATGGATGAGTCAAACAAACCCAGGACTTTCACCCAGGAGGCCGCTGTTTGTGGAACCAAAAGTCAATGTTGGCTCAATTTAAAGGGATACTTCATCGATTTAGCATTTAGCTTTGTATCAGTAGAAACCCGATAGTATTTCTGAATGACCGTGCCTCCCTCCCTCATGTCCCCCTGAGACGAGAGATTTCTGCATTTGGGGCCTGGAAAAAAATCTTCCGATGACGTAAAATGACGATTTTTGCGTCATCGGAAGATTTTTGGGCCAGAGGCAAGGACTACAGCCAGTAGTAGGATCTACTTCCGCATGTTTTCAACACGCCCACAGGGGTTGGACTGCCGAGTCTGGCCGAGGTATTCCGAATGAAAACGACTGTCAGCCATTTTGAAGCTTTCGCTAAACAGGCTCTCGGTTTTCAGCAGAAAACATTTACAACAATTATCTGCATTCAAACTACCGGACGTGTGTACCACCGGGATACATCGATACAGATCGGAGAATATGCAGGAAACGTTATTACAGACGCAATACTCAGCACACGCATTGCCGGTGGAAAGCTAACGCTAGCTGTCCACCTGTCCCATCCATCCTGCTTGCAAGTGTCTGCTCATTAAACAACAAGCTGGACTACCTCCTCCTTCAACGAAACTCCAACAGTGTACTTGCACCGGGACTATCCAGCTACCAGGCTGCTCTCGCCAGCCCGTGGAGGTGGGCTGTGTTAAACGGACTGGTGTAGAAATAAAATCCAACTAGCTACTGCTAACTGCTGGTGGAGCTTGTGACTGTTAAATGCCGACCATTCGACATTCCACGCTAATTCACGGCTGTGTTTATACTCTGTGTTTAGCTACACCAATGCCGGTATGCGTTAGCTGAACTTTACGGATCCTGCTTGCAAGTGTCCGCTCGTTTAGACCACAAACTGGACTACATCCAACTTCAACGAAACTCCCAACGTGAGTTGAGAGACTGCTGTGTTTTTGTTGTTGTAGAAACCTGCCTGAATAGTGTACCGGACTGTCCAGCTACCAGGCCTGCTAGCCCTCCGAGCTAGAGATGCTCTGTCGCCAGGTAAAAGAGGTGGGCTGTGTTAACACCGAGTGAAGCGCAGAAATGTGGTGATTTGTATCCATTTAACTGCTAACTGCTGGTGGAGTTTGTGACTGTTAAATGCCGACCATTCTACATTGCACTAATTCACGGCTATGTTTATGCTCGGTGTTTACAGCCCACCAAGCGCTAATGCTAGTATGTGTTAGCTGAACTTTACGGAGCCTATAAAGTGTGTGTACTAAATGTAGCCTGTTTCATATGTCATTTTTATATAATGTCGTTTTTATATATGTTAAATGTGTAACACCACTTGAGTCACGATGAAACGTTTCGTGTATATGGTTGAAATGACAATAAAACACGCTTGAGTTGAGTTGAATGCCTCTGTCTGTCTGTCAAGCGGTAGGCGTGGCTTGGGAGTGGACTCAAAGCAACAAAGCAGGTGCATTCTGGGATTTGGTGTTTTTCATGCATATAAGACCAAAACACATTTTCTGGCTTTTCTCGGCCTAGAAGGCACCAATTTCCAATTTTTTTTTCACATTTCTACTACATAAGTGACCCAATTTAAAGATATATTCAGCTTTCCAGCGGTGAAATATTCCTTTAACTTGCATTATGTATGACATCTACGTCAGAAGTTCTGTTGCCTACACCTAACCATAACCTGCATGTTGAAAATTAACTTCAAAGTGGTACGAACACTCTGGGTACCATATGTGTGACGAGTTGGGAGTAGGAATGCTGCTCTAACTCGTGAAGTGAAATAGCATGTACGTGTGTGTGTGCGTGTGTGTATTGGAACATGCTAGTTAATGGGCTCGGTCTCTCTGTGCTGCAGACTGAAACCCAATCACATGTTGGGAAAGTGCCAGTAGAATGCAGGTTCAATTCCTCATTCCAGCCTTTCATCTGCTATATCACTCACTCTGTGTGTGTGTGTGTTGTGTGTGTGTGTGTGTGTGTGTGTGTGTGTGTGTGTGTGTGTGTGTGTGTGTGTGTGTGTGTAAATAATGATTTTGTGGCCATGTGACTGTGAATGTGTGTTTAGCGGAAAGGGATAGAGAGGGATGAAGAGTAAACGGGATTCCGACTTTAAACTCAGAACTCAATACATTTTTTTTCACATGTGGCCCTGATCCTCTTTCCTACGTTTTTTTTTTACGGACGCAAAAATTCTCCTTTCTCCTTTAGCCATTTGGCATCAATGTTTGACGCTCTGGGTCGGGACGTACGTGTAACGGACATCCACCACCCCAACCTACCTCCTTATGCAAATTTTGGGTCTTTCATACTACCCGCTACCGCTGTCGCTCTTCATACCAGGTGATCTTACAGCGGCGCAGTCGAGCTGCGCTGTCGATATCTGGCGCTGACAGACACCGACCAAGCGTCAGTATTTGACGACTTGGGAATGAGAACAGGATGCATGTGGAGGTCAGTCCCAGGAGCTGACTGCGTAATGAGCTGCTGTTTGAGTAAATCATGCAGATTGCAGCTACAAATTAGATGAAAAAAAAAAAAAAAACACAGTGCACACATGCACTTCACTTCATTTTCCTTGTAAATCTGCACCTCAGTGTCCAAAAATGCACATTTGACATATAGAGAAATCCACTTAGCAGGGGGTCTAATGTCTAGGTGTAGGTGTAAACTGTTTATCATACTGCTATCTCCAGGAGCACTATCTTCGACCTCTTTGTCTCCCGCTTTATTTTTGTCTTTTTGTCTCAATGCATTTTACAGATAATATTCACGATGGTGTTTATATTACCTACCTTTTGTTATTAGGAATAGGAGTTTTCTTTAGAGAAAAATAACATTTTTAACGTTATTAATGCATCTGGTCTTGTTTCCTGCTGCTGTGGCACTTGACACAAATGTCCCTAAGTGGGATCAGTAAAGTTCATCTCATCAAAAATGTTTAAGCATTCTGAATATGTTACGTAACACCTGCGTGCTTAAAGAAAAGGCAGCTTTATTATGTCATTGAAAAACTAAAAGTTGTTTGCAGGTGCGTGCATGTTAAGCTTATGTGTTTTCAGGAACATACTGTACGAATATGCCTGTGAGTGTGTGTGTGTGTATCTGTTTTCACAAAATGTCAAAGAACTACATTAGCAGTGAGCAGCTGGTTCCCTCTGTGAATGACTAATACCATCAGCAGTCATGCAACTGACAGGGCACACACACACACACACACAGGCACATTCACTGTTCACAATATTTTATCAGAATTGAGTTACAGACTAATACGCACAAACTCTAAACAACTTCAATACTGTGTTAGATTTGTTGGACAGGTAAGCTTCTGTTAGCAACATGAACTAATGCTTGTTCAAAAAACACCACAGTACAAACATATGAAGCAGTTACTGTAGCCCTTGAGCAAGGCACCGAACCCAGATCTGCTTTTGACATCTCTTCATTTAATGCGTGTGTATAGGTCCTGTTTGCATGTGTGTGTGTGTGTGTGTGTGTGTGTGTGTGTGTGTGTGTGTGTGTGTGTGTATTTTCCATCCCGTTCTCATTACCAACTCGTACTGACGCTCGGTACGTGGCTCTCGGCATCAGATACCGACGCAAAAATCAACAATGCCCTTTAAAGAATTTGGCTGTACAGGATGCACCGGTGGATGGGTCAATCAACACTCAATCACCCAGGAGACCGTAGTTCCTGTCCCGTTCTTGTCCCGAGTGTCACTGCAAACGTGCATTTTGTAATCCAACCCACGATCATTCCCTAAACGTAACTGTCCTTGACTTGTGCCGCATGTCGGTTAAATGTAAATTTTTTAATTGACGCAAAATCGGTGAACAGCGAACCGGAGTGTCAAAAAGTGACGCCAAGAGTCCCGACCAAGCAGGTTCCAAATATGACGCCAAAGGGCTGGGCGCTAAAGGAGATTTTTTTGCGTCAGTAACAAACCCCAAAGGGCCCTGACCAAGTGTCGCATTTTGACGCACAGGGAGTGAGAATGCGTTGATATTTCGGACCTGTGTGTGTGTGTGTGTGTGTGTGTGATGTGCATAATGAACATTGAATGTCCCCTCAGGGATTAATGTCTTCTTCCTCCTCTTAGAAGGGACCTTTTGGTGATTAGTCCTCTTTTTTTTGTCTCACTCTGAGGTCAGGTGATCCTCAGAATGGACAGAAAACAGAAAGGAAAAAAATAAAATAAGCACACAAACATTGACACCCGTGGTTGTCCAGCTTGTCGCAGCCCACGCATCGAATACATGACGTCACTGAGACGCCATCGCTGGCTATGATGTACAGTCGAGGCTGTTTGCGTGTGAGAGATATTCAAAGAGACAGAAATAGTGTGTGGTCTCTGTTTCCAGTGCGCAGGGAGAAGAGACACAGGAACAGATGGAGCAGAGAAACAGACCAGCGTGTTTGTTTGCTTCGTTGGCATGTGCTGCCAGAAAGCCTTTTTTTTCTGTTTTGGCAGACATTACCAACAGAGCCCAATGCTACAAATTCAACCTGGTGAGCCAAGTGCACAACAGCAAGCATGACAGTGATGAAGTGACTCTTTACCTGATGTTGCCTGATGCCCAGGTAGTCGTGTCTTTAAGCAAGACACTTGAACCCCAAGTTGCTCCTGGCGGCAGGCCGGCGCCTTGCATGGCAGCTCCGCCCCCATCGGTGTACGAATGTGTGTGTGAATGGGTGAATGGGAGAGGCAAATTGTAAAGCGCTTTGTCCAGTAAGATAGAAAGGTGCTATTACACTGGTATTGCAGGTCCATTTACCATTTAGAGTCCCAATAAAGATACAAAGACTAATAGTGTGTCAAGCAGACACACGCTGTTATTTTGGCAGACCAATATGCATTGTCTCTTGTTCGGATCCTGCAGCTGGCAAAGGATCCTGACCAATTTTACACTCCTGAACACAGCAAAACCATTGGAACCATGACAATGACACGTATGGCTTTTGTCTCTAATGGAAAAGGTTACAATCGGCATTCACTCCCCGGGACAAATGACTCTGACACCCGGGTGGACCTGCTAATTTTGGGGGTGATGCTAATAACGGCCCCCCGTCGGTAACTTTTGTCATCTCTGCCACAATTTCCGTCCTTCTCCGAGCAATCAGCGCTCGGACATCGTTCCAAATAAGTCTGCACCGGGTTTGAAAGAGAGACTGAATAAGATATCAGGTAACATTTTATTGACCTCCATGCTGCTTTCTACTGTTCACCAACCCTGTTTTCTGGGTCGTTTGTGACGTTGAACGTGACAAACCAGAAGAAAAAAAAAACATGAAGACATAATCGTCTGCTGGCAGGAG